>NC_041383.1:358548450-358592501 GCF_002162155.2 Triticum dicoccoides
CCGACATGCGCACCACCCCGGCGCCCCGAGCCCTTGCCCCATCCCGCCCCTGCGCGCCAGCGCCCTCGCCGCCCCCGCCGTCTCCATCGTCATCGCTAGCCGCCCCCGCTGTGAGCCGCCGCGCCGCCCCGGGTCTGTTTTTTTTCATTTTTATTAGTTTCATTTTTTTGTTCATATATATATATATATATATATATATAATGTATATGTGTATGTATGTGGCTATGCCGCTCTGTTGTTTTCATTTTTATTAGTTTAAGTTTTTTGTTCATATATATATATAATGTATATGTGTATGTATGTGGCTATGTGTATGTAGATGTTCAAAATGTAAAAAAAATTGTTGAGAGCATGTTTTTGTTCATATATGTATTTTTTTTCATATGTGTATTAATGTTCTTTTCCATATATGTAATTTTTCTGGTTGTAAAAAATCGTTAGGAAAATTTAGAATATGCTAAATATATATGTCAAAAATGTTTTTTTGTTCATAGAAAGTTTTTTGTTCATATATAGAAAGTTTTTATATATGACTATGGATATATATTCGATATATATGAGAAATGATGATCCATGGAAAAGTTTTATATATGCAAAAGTTACATAGAGGAGAAGTTGCTAAGTGATATTAAGAAAGAAGAAGAAGAAAAAGAATGAGAGGAAAAAGGAAAATAAGAAGAGGAAGAAAGGAGAAGAAGAGGAGAGGAAGAAGAGGAGAAATAAATAAGAAGAAGAAAAAAGAAGAAAAAGAAGAGGAGAATAAGAAAGGAATAGAGGAGAAGAAGAGAAAATAGAATATTTTCTCTTCTTCTCCTCTATTCCTTTCTTCGTCTCCTCTTTTTTTTCTTATTTTTTTCTTCGATCTTCTCCTCTATTCCTTTCTTCTTCTCCTCTTTTCATTTCTTCTTCGTCTTCTTAATTTTTATCGGATATGTCGTTGTCGATATACCCCGTGTCTCGATAACTTCAACACGAGGGGGGGGGGGTCGACCTACCCCCCCTCCCCGATAACATTATTTTCCCATGTATGTATGTCGTCGTTGTCAATATAACCCCCTCTCGGATAACTTTGACCGTGATAACTTATACCATGGGAGCACCCCCTGGCCCTCTCGCTCGACCAAAACTCTCGAGGACACCCAAACCCTAGAAAAAAACGATGTCGGTCTCCTATCCCTCCCGCCGCGCCCCTACCCTTGAAGCGTTGCCGAGGCCACCCCAGACCCAGAATAAGCTCGGTCTACGTTTGCCACTAATATATCCACCTGCTGTCATGTTTTTGCAATAATTCCCATGTTATAATATTTGCAGAAACAATGGAGCACATACGAGACGAGGAAGCAGAAGAGGTGTTGGGGGACATAATCCTAGCCGGAGGTGATATCTTGTCGTATCTTAACAACAATGATGGTCTGGAAGAATAGGGTGAAGAAGCAGGCTATGGTGATCGAAGAATGGAGGAGGAAAGACATGATTATGATGGCTCCGGTGACCCAATGACGGTGCAAGAAGGAGACCGTGATGACGGCTCCGGTGACCGAACCGAGTCCGGCTAGGTATATATATTAGTTAAGCCTGTGCTGACTAGCTAATTGATGCACTCATTGTTTTGGTATATGTACACATATTAATTAACTCTTGTCTTTCTTCTTTTTTTCTAGCCCTCCAGATCGAGCACAACTTCGGTAAAGAGACGAGGCCCGAAGAAAAATTTTCGCTCGGATGAAAGGTTTGAGATCACAGCAATCGCGCACGATGACAAACCCATTGAACCCATCCGGACAAAGAATGCATTTGCTGCTCAGTGCGGGGTTCTTGTTAGGGACAAGATCCCGATCAGCATCCATCAATGGTATAAGCCTAAGAACAAAGACCCTGAGGTGTCTTATGTCAATGATATGCAGAAAGATGATCTTTGGACTGAGCTGAAGGCAAGTTTCACCCTACCGCCAAAGGAGGATCCGGAGAAGCCAGTTAAAGAGCAATTAATCAAGTCTCATGCTCTTAAGAAGATGGCAGGCCAATTCAGGAGGTGGAAGAATGAGCTGAAAAGGTTAGTCGACAAAGAAGAGACACCAAAATTCATCGGCAAATATGAGAAGATCAGAGATCACTGGCCCGCATTTATGGCACACAAGACATCGGAAAAGAGTAAGAAGATGTCAGCGACAAACAAGCAAAATGCTGCGAAGAAGAAGCTTCACCATCGCACAGGGTCAGGTGGCTACCTAAAAGCCCGGCCTAAGTGGGCCAAGGCTGAGAATAATCTGCTTGATAAAGGGATCGAACTAGAGACAATGAACTGGCAAGACCGTTGCCGGACGTGGTTCTTCGGGGCTAGCGGAACCTTGGACCCTGTATCAGGGAAGTGCCTTTGGACGGACGATCAAATGAAAATACCAGTCAAGAGGCTTCGGCACTATATCGATGCAGCGCAGGAAGGGGCGTTGGTTCCAGACAGAGAGAATGACGAGCTCACAATGGCCCTCGGGAATCCTGAGCACCCTGGACGGACACGAGGCACGCCAGGCTCCATTCCGTGGAAGGTTGGGTTTCCAGATGCAAGCGGTTACAAATGCCAGGAGAGGAGGAAGAAAGTGTAGCAGACTGAACTACAGGCGCTGCACGCAAGGGTACAAGCGATAGAGGAACGAGAAGCAAATCGCAGCAAACGAACTACCGAAGCTTCCCCCAAAGCTACCCCTCCATCTCAGCGGAGAAGCAGCGTGGCTTCCACCAAGCTGCTTCAGCCGGAGCATGTCTTGACGGCTCCTACTAGCTACCCCGTGGATGCTATCACGGAGTCTCAAAATTGCCACCTTATGACGCAATGGCAGAACTTAAAAGTCAAGGTGGTTGTCGGCTCTGTTCGACCTTCTGAACCCGGCACAACTTTTCACTGTCGTCCGATTCCAGAAGGATATGCTAGGGCGACGGTGTACGAAATAACGGAGGGATTTCAGGACCTCTAGCTTGACCACCCTACTGGTGAAGGGGAGACTCGGCTGGGTTCTGCTCTGAAGACTCCATGCCTATGGCGGAAGGAGTTTGTCAACCTTGTGAACTAGACGCCTCCGCCTCCTCCTCCTCCTCCTCCTCCTCCGATGAGTCAGGGCACTCCGCCTCCTCCACCGCCTCCTCCTCTGGAGAGTGACGATCAGGGCACTCAGCCTCCTTCTCCGACACATGGCGGCACTCCGCCTCCTTCTCTGCCTGCACCGGCACGCCCGAGCAGCCAGCAGCCTCCTCCTTCTCCGCCTCGCCAGCAAGGGCGGAAGAGACCCGTCGCCGCCCCGGCTGCTCCGGCACGTCGTAGTCCTTCTCCTCCGCCTCGTAAGCAAGCACGAAAGAAGACAGATGCCGCAGCCGCTCCGTCTGCTCTGGCGTCTAGCAGTACAGCCAGAGGTGGGAGGTAATACAGATACGGTCCACCTCTCAAGCCTCTAGAGAAGTTACCGTACAAGAAGACTGAGGAGGAAAACACGAAGATCGTGCGGACCAAAGTGGAGGACTTCTTTGAAGGGTTGAAAGCAAAGAGACATCCACCTCCGCAGGAGAAGGTAGATCCGGTGAAAGAAAAGCGCACTATCGATGCCCTGACGAAACCACCAAAGTCTCCGCCGAAAACCAACTATGAGCACATTACTAAAAAGGCATATCTCGAAGCAGAGCGGTCGGGGAGTACTGTCAGACATCAAAGGTCAAAAGAACGAGCATCTGTGAAATTTTTCGCCTAGCTCGACGAACAAGCAAATCAATCGTGCCCCCCACTCAATGTGTCTAGCGACATCGTCGCTAATGCTCCGGGGACGGTGCCCGGTTATAGCAATCTTAGAGATTACCTACCCGACGATGTACATTTTGATTTCACGGAGGTGGACGAACACAGATACGAGTACGGGAAGCCTCTCGTCAAAGATGAAAAATGTCTAACAACGATGATGCGATGATTCCATAATTGGTACATGAAACCCTGTAGAGAGTCTGGCGGGACGAATACTTTGTATCTGAGAATTTAAGAGGAGCACGACCTCATTGGAAATGATCTGTTGCCTATTCCATTTGAGGAGTTCTTTGAGTTCTTCAATCAAAAGGCCCTCGATAAATTAACGGTCTTTTTCTACTATCTGTAAGTACTATTTCTGTCATTAAGTCTCTATATATAGCTCAGCTATTTCATTGCATGTATATATAATTAATTATCATCACTATATTATGCAGATTGAAGATCGTCGACTGCAGAAAACAAGAAATGTATGACATTGGGTTCATTAACACAAATATCATAGATGAATTTGTAGTTACAAAGAACGCCGAAGAGGCCGAGGCCAACTTGCTACAATCGTTAATCAAAAATCAAAACAAAGATTTAATACTCTCCTTACAACTTCGAGTGAGTGTTACTATCGTGTGCATATTCGGTTTCCCTTATTACTCGAGCGAGGTTATAGTAATGTAATTGATGCGTTATGCATGCGTGCGCAGCTTCCACTATGTTCTTCTGGAGATTAAGCTTGAGCGGGGACTAGTAACCATCTTAGACTCGAGATGAAAAGATCTCGAAACCTATGCGGACATGACTAAAATGCTCAACAAGTAAGTTCAATCGATCATTATCGCACCATATCGGGAACTTTTTGTTCATTTCCTGATATCTCAAGTAATAATAATTATTTTCTTTGTCTTGCAGGGTTTGGAAACAGTTCACCGCAGAAGCTCCGGGACTGCCGAAGCAGCTGCGATATACATACCCGAAAGTAAGTTCTACTAGCTAGCTAGTTGCGTGCATCTCCCGTTGATTCTATAGCTATACTTTCATCAATGCCATTTATAATGCTTTATTATCAGTTTGGTTGACCTCTATTTCTCGTAAAGTGCTTGTGGCAGGAACAAGGGAATGATTACTGTGGATACTATGTGTGCGAGTTCATCTACAATGCGACTAAGAAAAATAAGCGGGGCTACTCTAAAAGAAAATATGAAGTGCGTAAGCAATAATATTCACAATTTCATTTTATTACACCATCATTTCTGTTGAGTTTCATTCATATATATGTATTAACCCCCTTCTTCAAATTAGACGAGCCAGATGCGGAATGAACTCCCACCACAAGATCGCATGAAAGTAATTCAAGAGGAATTGACGGGATTCTTTCTTGACCACGTCATCAATAAAGCAAGAGAATACCATGTGGAAGTTGATTTCAACTTCTAGGGGATTGTAAGAGATCTTACATATTGTATACGTATGTAGCCAGTAGCGTCGGATAGATAATACGAAAACTTGTTGTTCGACCAATCTCTCAGAGAAGGAGAGGTCGATCGATCACTTCTCTCGGTATGCATGACAAACTTCTGTACTTAATGGTTTCCTTGATTTTCTTACTAGCTAACATGTCGAGGGCCTCTCTATGAATATTACGTAGTGTCGACCTGTCACATCCCTAGTCTGGTATGACTTAGTCTAGCTAGCCATTTGTGCATCATATTTAAATTTCATTTAAATTTGAAATGAGGATTGGTGGAACCCTCAGAATCATTTTTGAAAATGACCCAAATAAAAATTTCTCCAAAAGGGTCCAAGAAAATGCTCATGTTGCTCTTTGAAAATATTGGACAGAGATAAAAATCAAACAATATTTTTAGGAGCTCATGGATAATTATTTTGGCCATTTGGATTAATTCGATAATTATTTGCTTTGGATATATATTATTATATATTTGAAATATATGTCCAAAAATTGTGCCTTTTGTGGAGGAGCTCTGGAATAATACCATTAGCCCCTACAAAAATTGGCATTAGCAAATAAAATGGTTTAGTATTTTTATTAAACCAAACAAATGTCAGAAAAAAATAGAAAAAGGGAAATAAAACAGGAAAACCTCACCTGTGCTTACCTGGGGCTCTCCCCTGTGCAGCCCAGCAGCAGCAGGCCGGCCTAGCCAGGAGGCGGCCCAGCCCGCCAGCTCCTCTGTCGTCTTCTCCCCCTCGCCCAAGCAGGTGCGTGCCCGCGCCACAGCCGGCCGCGGCCACGCGCCCGGCCACGCCACCTCCCTCCCTGCCTGCCTCTCCCCTCCTCGTCTGGATGCCTGGAACGACGCCACGCGCCGCCCCGGTCCTTTTCCCCTCTCTCTCGCTCTCCCTCCTCCCCTGGACATCTCCCTCTCCCCGCGCCCGAATCGCTGCCGCCGCCGCAGCCCACTACCGACGCGCTCCCCGCCGTCCCCTCGCCCCTCAGTGGAGTCCACGAGCTCCGCCACAACCCCCTCAACCTCCTCGTCGAGCCACGAACCTCCGGACGGCCTCCGTCGTCGCCACCGTCCTCGTCTTCAACCTCGGCCGTCCGAGATCGTCTTCGCCGCCCTGTTCTGCTCCGGCCTTCCCCGAGCAAGCTGACCAGCCCATCGACCTCCCCGTGAGCCTCTGCTTCGAACCCCTCTCCTCCTCCTCGCGATTACGCCGTCTAGGCCTCAGTCCCGCCATGGCCGAAGCTCGCCTCCGCTCGAGCTTGTCGCCGGCGTTGCTCCGGCAACCCTTTGGCCACGCTCGTGCACCTAGCACTCTCGCCGCACCTCGTAGTGCCCCGCTAGCGCTTTAGTTCGCGCATTTGCACGCTGCAGCCGCGCCCCCGAACACAGCCGAACTCCGGCGGCCGCAAAGCGTGGTCGCCGACGTCGTTCTCGGCCACCCCAGCCCTGGCCGAGGGCACTGCTCGACGCGCCGCATCGCCAGCTCTTCGAAGAGCCTAAACACGCCTCGAACGGAGCCCTGTGGGTGATTCCCGCGGCGTTCCGCCGTCTCGGGCCTCGCCGGCGGCTAAACGCCGGCGAGTTGACCGGGTTTGACCCCCCAGGGTCGCTGACTAGTGGGGCCAGGCCCTGCTAATTCTAGTTAAAAAAAATAAACTAAACCTAACTAGCCACTAACACTGACCAGTGGGCCCGACCCCCCTAACCTTTTAATTAAACTAAATTAACCCCTGTTAACCCCCCTGTCACTGACGTGTGGGTCCCACACGTCAGATTTCACCTGGACAGCCGCGTTGACCCGCTGATGTAGTGATGACGTCATGCTGACGCAATTATATATTTTCTGGAATTAAAATAATTCAGAAAATCCAGAAAATGATTTAAACTTCAAAAATTCATAGAAATTCAACCGTAGCTCAGATTGAAATAATTTATATATGAAAAATTATCAGAAAAATGCAATCTTTCCATATGTACTAGTTTCATGCATGAAAAACCAACTTATACATGCTGAATATGGGAAAACACATTATGGCATATATAAGAGACTTAATTTAGTAATGCATTTGAACCTTTGGTTCAAATGGACTTCAAGCCAATTGAACACTAGTTGCATTAGCTCAACAGCATCACATCTACATGCCATGTTCATGCATCATATTGTTGCATATGATTGTGTATTGATTGCCGGCACCGTTCCTTCTCGATAGGTCCTACTCCGGAGACGTTCCAGAGTACCTGTCTGTGAAGCAGTGCCTCCCTTGTTGATTTACCAGGCAAGCAAACCCCCTTGTTCATTTCGATAAAACCCTACTCTCTCGCTCCTGCTCTCAGTTATTGCATTAGGACAACAACGGTTCATCTGCTACTTTGTGCTGCGGTAGTTGAACCCATTCCTCTGCATGACCTGTCATTGCCACAGTAAATAGTTGAAACCCACTAGCATGTGTAGGAGTTGATTGAAGCCACTGATGTGTTCCTACCATGCTATGCCTGCTATTGCTTAGAGTTGTGTTAGGTCTGATTCATTGGGAATGAATTGGAGTGTCACGATATGTTCTGATGCTGAGAGTTAAGTGTGTGAACACGATTTGGTAAAGGTAGCGGTGAGAGGCCATGTAGGAGTACATGGTGGGTTGTCTCATTGGAACCGTCCTTAAGCACTGAGTTCTATGTATGTTGTCCAATGACTCGATACTACCACACATTGGGTTCCGGTAACTCGACCCCTCTCGACTTATTAATCAACTTGGTCTCTGTCCAGGAGTCGCAACTAGTTTCTGGTGTTTGTAGGTAGTGCTATTTTTCTACCAAGTGGCACCCGGCAGGGTGGGCTTGGGACAGACTAGGCACACGTGGCCTGGTGTACCGAGTGGCACCCGGATGGTGGGCTCGGGAACCCTGTACACATCGTTTGGGGCCGTAAGCGACACCCCGGCCGGATCTCCTTGCGGATGGAACCCGAATAGGCGATAAACCTGGACTAGAGTCTTGTGTGGTTAGTCAGGTCGTGGCCGACACCCTCGCCAGGTTTCCGCTTGAAGGTTGCCGAGATACATGACGTGTACATGGCGGTAAGTTGCGAGAGCGTGTGTGAAGAAGTACACCCCTGCAGGGTTAACATGATCTATTCGAATAGCCGGGTCCACGGTTATGGACTTCTTGGATGCTTACATGGTACATAGACAACTTGAAGTGGATACTATAAAATGCTCAAGACAAGTGTGAGTGCTATGGATGGCCTTCTCGTAGGGAGACGGGGATGAATCCATAGTAGTGTATTGTATGGTGATTAGTGGACTCGTGTACGTTGTTTCACCTCCAGAGTTTCTGGTAGTCGTAGAACAGGATAGCCACAGAGTCAAAGCTGGCTTGCTGCAACTAGACCCCACATTACCCTCTTGGTACAAATGCATGTATGATAGGATCTGATGTAAGTCTTGCTGAGTACCTTTGTACTCATGTTGCTTTATTTATGTTTTTGCAGTGGAGACTTCGGTCTTACTAGTGTTCTCATGGACTTCGACTAGTAGCTAGTACCTCAGCTACGATCTTGATCGGATGGTGTAGATAGTCAGGCTCTTCAGCCTTTTTCATTTGTAGATGTCTGTACTCAGACATGTAATGCTTCCGCTTGTTGCTTGATTGCTCTGACTGTTGGGTCATGTGACCCCTGTTTGTAAGAAAGCTGTGATGGCTCTTCTGAGCCTTATTCTATATAAGTTGTTGAGTTATGCTGTGATGCCATGTTGTACAGCACATACCTGCATGTTATGCGTACGTGTAATGTGTATTGCTATGTGTGGGATCTGACTATCTAGTTGTTTATTCTTAGTAGCCTCTCTTACCGGGAAATGTCTCCTAGTGCTTCCACTGAGCCCTGGTAGCTTGCTACTGCTCCGGAACACTTAGGCTGGCCGGCATGTGTCCTTCTTCGATCCTGTGTCTGTCCCTTCGGGGAAATGTCACGCGATGAATACCGGAGTCCTGTTAGCCTGCTACAGCCCGGTTCACCGGAGTCCTGTTAGCCCAGTGCTACAGCCTGGATTCACTCGTTGATGACCGACACGTTCGATGCTGGGTCATGGATGCCTGTCCCTGTAAGTGAGTGCCACTTTGGGTTTACGACTAGCCATGTCAGCCCGGGCTCTTTATCATATGGATGCTAGAGACACCATCATATACGTGTGCCAAAATGCGCAAACGGTCCCGGGCAAAGGTAAGGCGACACCCGTGGGGATACCGTGCATGAGGCCGCAAAGTGATATGAGGTGTTACATGCTAGATCGATGTGGCATAGAGTCGGGGTCCTGACACGACCAAGCACGGACATAAGACAGGACACTTCTCTTTATTAATTAGCTAGCTAACACAATATATGAAACACCTAAATTAACCCCCCAAAACCCCCAACCCCCTCCCCCCTTTCAAAAAAAAACAAAAACCCCATCCCCTGAAATGCTGACGCGTGGATGCCTTTTGGTCCCGCTTGGTGCCACCAACCGGGACCAAAGGCCCTCCTGCCTGGGCTCGGCGCACCGGCCACGTGGAGGCCCATCACACGAACCGGGACTAAAGATCTAGGGCATTAGAAACGACCCTTTAGTCCCGGTTCAAGAACTGGGACAAAAGGCCCTTACCAACCGGGGCGAATGGGGCTTTTTCTACTAGTGAAGCAGTTTTGTCTTTTTCCTGATTTCCTTTGTAGATAGTTTTTTTTATTAAAAAAGGGTTCTGTCTCTCCTCATTGAGTCATATGAAGGCCTTAAGAAGAACTTTAAGTGCAGGCCAGTCTTATTTCTCAGCGAGACTTCATTTCCCAAGTTACTTTTGGTAGAGGATAAATTTATTTGCTTGCGCTTATGTATGTTGAAAGTTTGAACGAGCTAGCATATACAGTTAGTTTATCCCCCTTCAAATTTTTTCATAACTTTAAGATGTGGGGGACTCATAATCATCATACAAGTAAATATGGACTAATTATTTAGGTCACATCAACTATCAAGAACGCTCTTCAACTGAAAGCAATGATCTCACACATCAAGATATCCCTAAACTCATTGGAAGGGATCATCCCTTATTCAAGAGAAAAATGCTAGTTTAACTTTATTGGAAATGAACCCTAATTTTATTTTGCGAGAAGAAAAATGCGTAAAGGTAAAGATAAAAAGTGCACATAAATCTCCCACAAGCTTACAATCAAGACGGGGAGATCCAGGCACTAAGCATTATATGCTCACTCCTGGGAACCTTAGAAGGCACACACATGCTCTTGAGTTTCTTCTTCATTCCCTCGATCACACCTTGCTGGTTATCTACAACCTGGGTCAAAAACTCAATTTGTGCAGTGTTATTGTTAAGGTCATCAATCATAATTCCAACCTTATGAATTAGGCCATCGACCCATGCCTCCAAGTGTTTACTCATCAACCAGTAGGAATCAATCCCATCTCCAATCACACTAACACATACCTTGAAAACTTTCTCCAATCCCCGAATCATTCCTTCATCTCCTCTGGAGTTGGTGGCTCCTTTACCCACTCAGATTGGGGAGGCCCCAAACAATATAAAGGAATAGATCCACGTATATTGAATTGATAGGGATTAGGTGGGTACCAATCTGGAGTAGTGTCATCATCTCCCTCCTTTGCTTGCTCCTCCTCGATCTCCACCACCTCGACCTTCTTCTCCATGTCCCTCTCCTGTTCATGAAGTTCTTCATTGATGCTAAGCTTCCTCAGGTCTTCCCATCCCGAGGGAACAACATCATCCAAGTTGGGGAAGGGGATGATGCAAGCATAGGTGGACAAAGTCTTCTTACTCATGGCAGCGACCGTGCTCGTTTTTGCAACTAAGAGCTTTTTGGAGGTGATGGAAAGCAAAGGAAATGAGAGATTAGATGGTTTTGGGTTAATAGGTATCCTTTCTTCCTATTTATATGGGTTAAACCTGTAGGTAATCATGAGATATGAGATAAATAGTTAGTTCGAAAGAAATCGAAACTAAATCGGGAGAGAATAGCGCCATCAGGATCAAAGACGGCCTTCCATGTGGGCGGGTGACGTCGCATGGCCGGTCGTTCGACCTGTTGCGGATCCCTCTTGTTTTTTAGTTTCCATGGAGAAGTTACAAAATGACCTCTTACATGGGCACATCTGTTCGTTCGGAACACCACCATTGGTTCTGTGCTCGCGATGTTCACTGTGGGCATTCCAAACGACCGCCCAAATGGGCTCTCATGTCCATTTCAAACATCATCTTTGTCTCTGTCCCTTGGATCTTTCTCGTTCCTACTTCATGCAACCACCAAGATCGGTGCTCGCTGTCGTTCGGAAGTCCATCTGTGGATCTTTTGGTTGCTTCTCCAGTTCCTTCCTTAGAAAAAAATTCCTCCTGAAAGATTAGTGCCAAAGCTTCCTACTAGAGGCAAAAATTCCAACTTCTAAGACACTAGACTTATCAAAAATATCTAAACAAAATCATTTATATCTACTAATTGTCATATATCTTACTAGAGTGTTGATCTAAATTCATTGTTCCTTACGAAGGGCTTCATCTTGCTCGATCGTGAGGAAACTTACCTCTTCTCTGTCCCGCTCTACCTTTTGCTCATCAGCAAGGTATATCTTTAAGCATTGTCCATTCAAGACCCAAGGACCATTCTTTCCTCCCTTAAAATGAATATCTGATGACCCACAAGTATAGGGGATCAATCGTAGTCCCTTCGATAAGTAAGAGTGTCGAACCCAACGAGGAGCAGAAGGAATTTCCAAGCGGTTTTCAGCAAGGTATTGTCTGCAAGAATTGAAATTACCAGTAACAAATAGTTTGATAGAAAAGTAATTTGTAACATGCAACAAGTAGAAAATGCAACAAAGGTGCTGGAAGGTAGCCCAATACTTTCTATAGCAAAGGATAGGTCGGAACGGTTTCTTATAGTAAGCAAAGCGTTCTTTAGGACTCACGTGAATTTCATCTAGTCACTTTCATCATGTTTGTTTGATTCACGTTCGCTACTTTGATAATTTGATATGTGGGTGGACCGGTGCTTGGGTGCTTTTCTTACTTGAACAAGCCTCCCACTTATGATTACCCCCTCCCACAAGCATCCACAACTATGGAAGAAGAATTAAGATAAATCTAACCATAGCATGAAACATATGGATCCAAATCAGCCCCTTACGGGATAACGCATAACTAGGGTTTTAGCTTCTCTCACTCTAGCAACCCATCATCCAATTACCACTCCACAATGCCTTCCCTTAGGCCCAAATATGGTGAAGTGTCATGTAGTCAACATTCACATGACACCATTAAAAGAAGCAACAACAAACATATCATCAATATATCGAACGAATACCAAATTCACTTGATTACTTATGACAAGACTTCTCCCATGTCCTCAAGAAGAAAAGTAACTACTCACAAATCATATTCATGTTCAAGATCAGAGGGGTATTGAATATTGATATGCCCATTTTGCATAATGTTTAACTATTGTTATTTATTGTATTTTCAATCGGTATAACACTTTGTGGAGCAATTCTAATGCCTTTTCTCTCGGTTTACATGAAGAGAGAGATTGCCGGCAACTGGAATTCTGGACCTGAAAAAGCTATGTCAGAGATACCTATTTTGCACATCTCCAAATAAGCAGAAATTTTAGAGAGATTTATTTTGGAATATATAAAAAATTGTTGGTGAAAAGAAGTACCAGAGGGGGCCACCCAAGTGCCCACTAGGCACCAGGGCGTGCCTACCCCCCTGGCTCGACCTGGTGGGTAGTGGGGCCCTGGCCAGCCTCTGGTACCCATCTTCTGGTATATAAGCCCATTTTCCCTAGAAAAATAAGGAGAGTACTTTCGGGATGGAGCACCATCGTCTCGAGGCGGAACTTGGGTAGGAGCACTTTGTTGGGTTCTACGGTAGGGTGCGTCGACTGCAAATTAAAATTATCCTATGCATAGAACAACAGGAACATGCTACGGGAGATGGATCACCGTTCATTACCACTAGATGCGCAGTGCCGTGCAGCGGAAGAAGAGTTGGGGCAGCGCGTCCGCGTGGATCGTCTCCTCCTCGTCCGATCTCCCTCAAATAGTCGGTCGTCCGATCCCACATACAAGTTTGCTGGAGCGACGCAAGTGCACCGCCTCTAATGGTATCCACACATGCAGGAGGAACACCATGCGGTGGACTGCTAGGTCCGATCACACAGTCAGCGGCGAGTGGAGATGGCTATTCACAACACATGCAAACCCTAGTCGCAGCACCAAAGCGATCAACCACATGAGTGTGCTGCACCTCCACTCTATATAGGCGTCCGTCGCAGGCTCAACACTTGGGCCTCGCACGGACCCTAAAGCCCAAAGTCTACTCGGTCACATTCCTAGTCCAGTTCGGATCACATCCGACCAGTGTCTTACGAACCGACCTCGTGGGTTCCTTCCCTTAAGCGCGCGACCCCTTAGGTTCAAGTCGGCTTGGTCGCAGTTCAGATTACCTCCGAACTGCACGGTTGGTAGCGGCCTCTAGCAAGGCATGCCGAACACCAAGCAGACCATGAAGCTGGTTAGGCGAACCTATACATCATACTTCTATTCCCTTTTCCACACGATATATGTTGTCGGGCTCAAGGCGAGTCTATCATCCTTGTGGTAGCCCGACCTCTTTCTCGTTCAAGTGATACTGACCACAAACCTGATTATCTCATAATCCCTATCGCATGGCCATGCTTCTCTTGGTTGGATCACACGAGGGGCCCAGAGTATATCTCTCCTGATCGGAGGGGCAAATCCCATCTTGCTCGACCACGTCTCGCAGCATGGGTCTGGACAAGCCCGAAACCTACCTTTGTAACTACCCAGTCACGGAGTAGCGTTTGGTCGGCCCAAAGCAAGTCTGTCACCATCCCGAGTACATGCGCCAGCTCAGGTCTTAGGACATAGAACGTATGTTGTACTAGAGACTCACAGATGACATATCGCTGCGTCTCATAGTTGGGTCTGTCCGACTCGGACCTTATCTCGACTTGGATCCAACTACGTAGAATCCGACCAGACCTTTCCAAGTCCATATAATCCGGTTAGCATCCAATGCTCCATGGCTAGTGAGACCAAGCCATCGACCGTGTCATATGCTAGTCTAGTCGGCTGCGCGTCCACCCAGCCCTTTCGACTAGGGACCTTTTAGGACAGTCATCATACAATGCATAGTCCCACAAACAAGTCATGTACTTGCTCATACACATCATTGATAATGTCCAAGGACTATCTTTATTCATAAACACATAGGAAATATCATCATACATGATTGCCTCTAGGGCATATCTCCAACAGTCTCCCACTTGCACTAGAGTCAATCAAATAGACATCGAATTCCCATAGCTCTAACGTGCCCCTCATGCTTGGGTTTTGGAAGCGGCTTAGTCAATGGATCTGCAACATTTGCATCCGTGTGAATCTTGCATAACTCTACATCACCATTCTTTACGATCTTTCGTATCAGGTGATATTTCCGGTCTATGTGTCTGTCGGATTTCGGGTTCCGGCAGACCGTCGAGATTCGAACACTGGGGTGCACGCGGAGATCACACCCCCAGCCTACCCATGTCTCACCGCCTCGCTAGGATCTAAACAACACGAAGAACAACACAAAGGACACAAGATTTATACTGGTTCAGGCCACCATTGTGGTGTAACACCCTACTCCAGTGTGTGGTGTGGTGGATTGCCTCTGGGACTGATGAACAATCCAAGGGAAGAACAGCCTCGCGAGGGTCTGTTCCTATGGTGGTGTTGTCCCTTTTCAGGGGTCGATTTTAGATGCCTATGGATCAGTCCCCTCTACCCTGGGGGTGGCTAGTCCTATTTATAGGCAGAGGCCCCTGGGCCTCTTACCAAATATTGAGCGGGAAGGGCGCCAACAATTGTCCATTTTGAAGGGGAACATCTAGTACACTTATCCTGACTAAAGTTGGTCCTCGCCTGCCAAAGACCCTGACGATGATGCTGGCTTGGGCTCCACGATGACCTACGTTCTGCTGCCCTGCTGGTCTCGGTCTTGTTGCACCGAAATGGTTCCCTTTGTTTGATACCCTTGCCTGCGCTTGCCCCCTTTGCACCAAAGGGGAAACAAGGACTCTGCGCAGGCCGGTGCCCGCCTGGCCTTGGTCGTCATGGCTTGCGTCACGGGCATCTCGTGAAGTGCCCTGCCTTGATCTCTCCGCCTCCTCGAGAGACAGCCTGACGAGGCCGTGCCTGAGGAAGCCTCCTGTCGCCCTTCCCCGCGAGGCTTGGCCCCTCGCGAGGGTCTTGAGCATGTGTTGACGAAGATGGGCCATGCTGGGCCACTCCTTGAGCCACGCCGCAGGCCGCAGGCAGGCAAGTCTGGGTACCCCCATTCCCAGAACGCCGACAGTAGCCCCCGGGCCCAAGGTGCGCTCGGACTTGGCTTAGCAGAGAAGCGAAGAGGCAAGTGCGAAGCACCGCGGGCCCCAAGAGCCTGCGGCCTTGGGCGCCACGTGGCGGTCGATTGGACATGGGCGTCCTAGCTCCCCCATGACGCCTCGGTAACTGCACGATTTGACAAGTCCCTGCATGCAAAACGGGTCATGGTAACCTGTGATCGTGGAGGCCGTTGGTTGGACTCCCTCGGATATATGTACGGAACGGCGTGAGCCCCTCCGGTTCATCCCTCCTGGCTAGCCTCTATCTTCTTCTCGGCCGCTCGCCATCCTCATGGTTCCGCCGAAGTGGTTCTCGGTCGCGGAGAAAGGGAAGGCTCGCCTTGAAGGGCCCGGCTCCCCTCCGACCAAGCGCGGCCGGGGCCGTCCTCGCAAGCACCCCACTGCCCCTGCTGCGGCCTCCCGGGGCCGTGGAAGCAGCCCCCTGCGCAGCGGTGGGCGTTCGGCTGCCATTGAGAGGCATGTTGGGGCTGCGTGACCCCAATGCCACGCTTCCGTTCGGCTGAGGTGCTGCCGGAGTTCGTCGTGTGGTCGGCGGACCCGACCGGCACCTGGCCCCAACTTCCCCGTTTCTTCATAGGTGAGCTTCTGGCTGGTGCCCCAGGTGGCCTTTGGCTTCAGGCTGATGGTTGCTGCAGCAGGGCCTCTGGGCTACTTTGGAGGTCACCACCGCCGGGGAGGCGGCCTTGACCCGTGGCTGGCAAACATTTGCCCCCGCGCGCGCCCTACGCCGGCGTTGCACTCTGCACTTCAAGTTCGACGGCGACGCCATCCTATATGTGAGGGTGTTCGGGGAAGACGGCCGTCGCACCGGATGCTTCCCCGAAGACGATGAGCGTGGCTGCGCACCCAGCCCCGATGTTGGTTGGGGTGAAGGGGGCGGAGGGCGCGCGGGCAACGGGGCCCGAGATCCGCCAAGCTTCGACGACTCTCCTTTGGGTAGAAGCTCCTCCAGTGGTGGTCGCGACCAGCCCCCTCGCTGCCACCCTCGTCTGGGAGAGGGCAGCGGGTCGGCCCGCCGCTACACTCCGGTGAAGCGGGAGGCGGAATCTAGCTGAGCTCCGGAAGCGGCACGAGCCTTCGCTGAGAGTAGGTGCCGAGCGAGTCGTTTCCCCTTTTGCCTTCCTTTCTTTCCTGCGCAAAAAGAATGTAATCCGTTGCCCCGAGGGGGGTGCTGAACTGTTGCTGTTTCGATTGGTGTGTTGTTCCCTCTACTTATGCACGATGTTTTCATTCTGTGTGCCTGTGTGCGGAAATCACTTATCTTAGGGGGCTCGTCGCGGCCCTCGCCTCCCGAGGCCAGTGCCTCGTCCTGCGCCTTGTGTCCTGCAGAGTTTAGTTACCAAGGGTAGTCTCCTACCTTGGTAGTGAGGGGAACCAACCCAAAACCCCGCGATCGTGTCGCGAAGCCCATGGGGCACGGACTGGGAGGGGTGCTCCCGCAGTAGGCTCGAATCAAGGAAGTTCCAAATTACTGGGCAGAAAAATGCTCTCGAGGGTGCCCACCCCCCTCGCGAGACCTTGCGCGGGAGAGAATGAGACGAATAAGTGAAATGAGAGAGTCGCGAGCTCGAAATGGCAATAGTTTTAGAAAAACTTCAAATAGGAACAAACACGCCAACTGCGGAAAGCAAATGAAAGTAGCCGCGTCCGGCACCTAGTCTAGTCTTCGACGTGTTCTCACCAGCGCGGAGCTAAGTGCTGCCACTGGGCGTGGGCGGGAGCCCCCGAGGCCCGAGGGCGGCACTCTGGAGTCTCCGGGGCGTGTACAGCCCCAGTCATTATTACGTGAGAGTGTCACGGGCGGTGAGCTTCACAGGCGTTTGCCTTCTTCACAGGCACCGGGCCTTTTCCAAAACACTGCAAATTCACAGGCATTCGCCTTCTTCACAGGCACCGGGCCTTTTCCCAAAACACAGTGTCTTCACAAGCATTCACCTTCTTCACAGGCACCGGGCCTTTCCTCAAAACACAGCTTCTTCATAGGCATTTGCCTTCTTCACAGGCACCGGGCCTTTTCCCAAAACACAGCTTCTTCACAGGCATTCGCCTTCTTCACTGGCACCGGGCCTTTTCCCAAAACACAGCTTCTTCATAGGCATTCGCCTTCTTCACAGGCACCGGGCCTTTTTCAGGGGTAAAACCTTCGGAGGTGTTGGATGTTCCATGCGTTCTGGATGGGCACCCCCTCCTGGGTCTCCAAGCGTGCGGAGCCGGGCCTGGAAACATGAACAACCTTAAACGGGCCCTCCCACATGGGAGAGAGCTTATGCAGCCCCTCCCAGGAGAGAACCCGTCTGAGCACGACGTCTCCTACATGGAGAGTCCTGACGCGGATGTTGCGGCAGTGGTATCGCCGTAGTGCTTGTTGGTACCTTGCTGCCCGCAGGGCAGCTTCTCGGCTACGCTCCTCTCCCAGCAAGAGATCCGTCCCCCGCATGGCTTCCTGCTGCGTCTCGTCGAACGCTAGGACCCACGCGGAACGACGTCTGACCTCATGAGGGAGAACGGATTCAGCTCCATAAACCAGAAAAAACGGGGTCTTGCCAGTCGGCTTGGTTGCGGTCGTGCGGATTGACCACAGCACGGACTGGAGCTCGTCGTACCAGCCCCTACCGCAGGCTTCCAGCTTCTTCTTGAAGGTCTTGGTCTTGAGGCCCCTCAGGACCTCTGCGTTGGCTCGCTCGGCCTGACCGTTGCTGCGCGGGTGCACCACCGAAGTGTAGCATATCTGCGTTCCAAGGTTAGCACAGTATGTTTTGAAGAGGTTACTGGTGAACTACAGACCGTTGTCGATGATAATGCGGTTCGGCAACCCGAACAGGCTCACGAGGCCCTTGATGAACTTGACCGCGGAGCCTGCGGGGATGGTGCGGACAGCTTCCACCTCAGCCCACTTGGTGAACTTGTCCACGGCAACGTAGAGGTATCGGTAGCCCCCTGGCGCTTGAGGGAACGGTCCTAGGATATCCAGTCCCCAGACCGCGAAGGGCCACGAGAGGGGTATAGTCTGCAGACCTCCTGCCGGCTGATGGATCTGCTCGGCATGGAACTGGCAGGCCTCGCAAGCCTTTACCAGTTCCACAGCATCATTGAGTGCCGTGGGCCAATAGAACCCGCTGCGGAACGCCTTGCCGACGAGAGTTCGCGATGACGAGTGATGCCCACAGTCGCCACCGTGTATGTCCGCCAGTAGCTCCTTCCCTTGCTCTCTGGAAATGCAACGCAGAGACACATCATTCGGCCGTCTTCAGTAGAGCTCCCCATCCTGAAGGCAGTATGCCGTGGCCTGCCGTGCCACACGCTCCGCCTCCTCCTCCTTTTCGGGCAAGGTGCCTTTCGTCCGGTAACTCTTGAGCTCCGTGATCCAGCACCCCTCCTGAGGTTCCAGTGCCAGGAGCAGGCGCACTCCTGATGTCAGGCCACAGACTAGGGCTCCCGAGGCTGGCGGCTGAGGGAGCTCCCCCAGAGGTTGCGCAGTGCTTGATAGTGACGACATCGCCGATGGCTTGAAGAGCCGCTCCTCGAAGACGCCAGGCTCCTGAGGTAGCCGCCTGGATGCCCTTTTCGCGATAGCATCAGCCTCTTGATTGGTGCCGCGAGGCACATGCTGCAACTCCAGCCCCCAAAATCGCTTCTCCATCCTGCGGACCTCCGCGAGGTAGGCTTCCATGTGCTCGTCCCTTGGTTCGCATATTTTGTTGGAGAAGTTAACAAGGAGCTGCGAATCACCCTTGATGGTGAGGCACTTTACCCCCAGGGCGACTGCGGCCTTTAGGCCCGCTATCAGGCCTTCGTATTCTGCTATGTTGTTGGAGACCTTTTCCCCATGCTGAAAACAAAGTTGCACGACATAGTAGAGCTTGTCCTGAGTGGGGGATATGAGTGCCGCACCAGCCCCTTCGCCGTGTCGGGAGAACGCCCAGTAGAAGTACATGACCCATCCGTCCGGTGCCTCGCTCCCTGGGGAGAGCGATCGGTCCTCACCAGCCTCGAGGCCTGGTGCCTCTGCCCATTCCGCCACGAAGTCCGCAAGTGCAGCCCCTTTGATGACTCTGGTTGTGCTGAATTCTATATGAAATGCCTGCAGTTCAATGTTCCACTCCGCGACTCTTCCAGCTGCATTGGGGCTCCTGAGCACCCTTTCCAAAGGGTATGCTGAGACAACCTTGATGGGATGGCCTTGGAAGTAGTGCCGCAGCTTGCACGAGGCCACCAATAGCGCGAGGATGAGTTTCTGGGGCATGGGGTACCGCACCCTTGCGTCGCGCAATACCGTGCTGACGATGTACACAGGGTGTTCGACTAGGTTGGGAGTGCCGGTGTCGCTAGCGTCCTCCGGAGGCCGGTGCGCTTCCTAAGACAACGGAGCCCCCAGCGACTGGTCGTCTGGAGGAGGGGCCTCCTCTGTATTGGGTGCGCTTCCCTTTTGTGGCTGGTCTTCCTCGGTTGCAGCTGCGGTCGCTGTGAGGCCCTCTCGGCCCTGCTTTGCTTTAACCCGGACGGTCGTTGCGGTCCTGGGCCTACACTCCTCCCTAACGGCCACCAGGGCTGCGCTGGCGGAGTAGGCGGTGGCCGCCAGGTAGAGCACCAGGGGCTCCTGAGGGCGCGGAGCTACCATCACCGGGGGGCTGGTCAAGTACCTCTTGAGATCCTAGAATGCCTTGTCGGCTTCTTGAGTCCATTCAAAGGGGCCCTTATTCTTCATCAGCTTGAAGAAGGGCAACGCTCGTTCCCCCAGCTTGGAGATGAAACGCCCTAGGGCAGTCGCGCGCCCGGTGAGCTTTTGCATTTCTTTGAGGGTCTTCGGCAGGCTCATATCCTCGACTGCCTTTACCTTTTCTGGGTTGGCCTCGATGCCCCGGTGGGATACTAGGAAACCCAGGAGCTTGCTGAGGGGACTCCAAACACACACTTCTCCGGGTTGAGCTGTAGGTCCACCTCGTTAAGGCTCGCGAAGGTTTCCTCCAAGTCCTGTATCAGGGTTTTTGCCTCCCGAGACTTCACCACAATGTCATCAACATAAGCCTCAGCGTTCCTCCCGAGCTGCCGACCCAAGGCGATGTGCATTAGCCGCTGAAATGTTGCACCGGCATTGCGCAACCCGAACAACATACACGTATAGCAGTACACCCCGCACGGGGTCAGGAAGGCCGTCTTTTCCACATCTTCTACTTCCATCTTGATCTGGTGGTAGCCGGAGAAGGCATCCAGGAAGCACAACAAGTCGCACTCGGCAGTGGAATCGACGATATGGTCGATGCGAGGGAGCGGGAACGGATCCTGCGGGCAGGCCTTGTTGAGGTTGGTGAAGTCGACACACATGCGTTCCTTTCCCCCCTTCTTCGGCACGACCACGGGGTTAGCCAGCCAATCTTGGTAGCGGACCTCATGAATGACCCCCGCCGCCTCCAACTTGCGGGTTTCTTGGATGATGAAAGCTTGCTTCTCGGTGGACTGCCGCCTCACCTTCTGCTTCACCGGGCGCATGTTGGGGCACACATTGAGGTGATGCTCGATTACGCCCCTCGGGACCCCTGCTAGCTGATCAGGTACCCATGCGAATACCTTCTTGTTCGCGCGCATGAATTTTACCAAGGCCTCTTCCTGCTCGGGCTCGAGGTTGGCGCCTATGGTGAAGGTGGCACTGGTGGATCCGTCCTCGTCAACCAGTACCTGCTTGGTTTCCGCCTTGTCCTGAGTGAACATCTGCTTGTTCTTGGCCGGTGCGGCCCCCTTGGGTTCAGAGGTGTTTGAGTCTGCGGGCTGCAACGCTGCCGCGGCCTTGAAAGTGAGCTTGAGCGCTTGCAACGCGTCCCCGGTGTCCCCAGACACGGTGAGGACGCCGCTACTCCCGGGCATCTTCCTGAGGTTGTACGCCGGGTGAGTTGAGGCCATGAACCGGGCTATCTCCGGGTAGCCTAGGACGGCGTTGTATGGGAGGCCGATGGGGGCGATGTCGAAGTTGATTATCTCCGTGCGGAATTTGTCGTAGGTGCTGAAGGTCACCGGAAGGCGGATCTGCCCCAGGGAGCCGGCGTAGCTGCCTCCGATGCCCAAGAAGGGCCTGCTGGGCTGCAGCCGTTCCAGCGGTACATGGAGAAGGCTGAAGGCCTCCACCGAGAGCACACTAAGGCCAGCGCCGCCGTCGATGAGGGTCTTGGTGACCTCCACGTTGCAGATGGTGGGGGTGCACAACATTGGGAGCGCGCCCGAGCAGGCCGAGTTGAAGGGGTGATCATTTGAGCTGAAGGCCAGATCGGCTTTAGGTGCCGCCCAACACGGAGGCACCCCGCGCGGCACAAAGGCGGCGCCGATCTGGCGGATGAATGGCTTGATGTGGCGGCATGAAGGTGGTGCTTGCGATCCGCCTAGGAGGGCTGCAACGACTGGGGGTGCCGGCGCAGCATGATTGGCGAGGAAGAGGCTGCATTGTAGGACCTTGAAGTATGTCTAGAGGGGGGTGATTAGACTACTTGACCAATTAAAAACTTAACCTTTTCCCAATTTTAGAGTTTGGCAGATTTTAGCAATCTTTGGACAAGTCAAGCAATCATCACTCAAATCAAGCAAGCATGCAAAGAGTATATAGGCAGCGGAAATTAAAGCATGCAACTTGCAAGAAAGTAAAGGGAAGGGTTTGGAGGATTCAAACGCAATTGGAGACACGGATGTTTTTGTCATGGTTCCCATAGGTGGTGCAATCATACATCCACGTTGATGGAGACTTCAACCCACAAAGGGTAACGGTTGCGCGAGTCCACGGAGGGCTCCACCCATGAAGGGTCCACGAAGAAGCAACCTTGTCTATCCCACCATGGCCGTCGCCCACGAAGGACTTGCCTCACTAGCGATAGATCTTCACGAAGTAGGCGATCTCCTTGCCCTTACAACCTCCTTGGTTCAACTCCACAATCTTGTCGGAGGCTCCCAAGTGACACCTAGACAATCTAGGAGACACCACTCTCCAAGAAGTAACAAATGGTGCGTTGATGATGAACTCCTTGCTCTTGTGCTTCAAATGATAGTCTCCCCAACACTCAACTCTCTCTCATAGGATTTGGATCTGGTGGAAAGAAGATTTGAGTGGAAAGCAACTTGGGGAAGGCTAGAGATCAAGATTCATATGGTAGGAATGGAATATCTTGGCCTCAACACATGAGTAGGTGGTTCTCTCTCAGAAATGGTAAGTTGGAAGTGTAGATTTGTTCTGATGGCTCTCTCCACGAATGAAGAGGAGGTTGAGGGGTATATATAGCCTCCACACAAATTCTAACCGTTACACACAATTTACCAAACTCGGTGGGACCGAATCATCAAACTCGGTCAGACCGATTTAGTAAACCTAGTGACCGTTAGGGTTTTCGGTGGGACCGACATGCAACTCGGTAGGACCAATATGGTTAGGGTTAGGGCATAACGTAATCTCGGTGAGACCGATTACACAAACTCGGTGAGACCGATTTTTGTAATTAGGTAACCAGAGAGTTGGTTAGGTAAACTCGGTGGGACCGATTTGCTCTTTTCGGTGAGACCGAAATGTTACAAGAGGGAAACAGAGAGTTTACATTGCAATCTCGATGGGACCGATCGCTCACTTCGGTTAGACCGAAACGTTACAAAGGGAAACAGAGAGATTACAATCCCATCTCGGTGAGACCGAGATCCCTATCGATAAGACCGATTTGCCTAGGGTTTGTGGCAGTGGCTATGACATATGAACTCGGTGGCGCCGGATAGAAAGAATCAGTGTGACCGATTTTGGCTTTAGGTTTAGGTCATATGAGGATGTGAGGAAGTAGTTGAGGGTATTTGGAGCATATCACTAAGCACTTGAAGCAAGAGGCTCATTAAGGAACACCTCATCCCTCCTTGATAGTATTGGCTTTTCCTATAGACTCAATGTGATCTTGGATCACTAAAATGTAAAATGAAGAGTCTTGAGGTTTTGAGCATGAGCCAATCCTTTGTCCTTGATATTTTGAGGGATCCACTTTCATCATCCATGCCATGCCATTCATTGAGCTTTCCTGAAATAATAATCTTGGAACAGCATTAGCTCAATGAGCTATATGTTGTTATGAATTACCAAAACCACCTAGGGATAGTTGCACTTTCAATCTCCCCCTTTTTGGTAATTGATAACAACATATAGATCAAAGCTTCGACAAATGATAATAAGATTGAAAAACATCGTCGCTTTGAGAAGTATGTGATAAGCAAGAGCTCCCCCTAAATTTGTGCATAGTTTAGGATTTGCTTTGGACTGCAAATGCACAAGGAATTAGGCTCATGGGTTACTCTTCCATGTCACATACATCTTGGTGGAGCGCTCAAAATAATAAAGATTGAATACATACACTCATCACCAAGCAAAATGAATGATCATATAAGGATAGGTAAGATAATATCATCAAACAGGCATAAGTGTAGCTTATGATCAAACATCAATGTCTCACAGATAATAGCATAGTATCTCAAGCAATCAAAAGCAAACAAAGTTTAACCACCAAAGCAAGAGAGAACAAAAAGCAACACTCTCTCTCTCGAAGCCTATGATCTATACATTTTTCTCCCCCTTTGGCAACAAGTTACCAAAAAGTTCATAGAAAATGCATAGCGCTAGATCGACTCTCGGGCTTGATCTTCAGGTGGTGGTGTCCGGAGAACTCCAAGAATGAAGGCTTCAGTTGATGTAGAGGGAGCTGGAGGAGTTGGTGCTGGAGCTGGTTGCCCTGGAGCTGTAGGAGCTGTAGCTAGTGCAGATGATGTGGCTCTAGTGTCTGTCAAAGGCACTGTAGCTGACCTTTGAGCTCTAGGCACTCTGGCAAATGCATCAGTGGTTGTCTTGCCCTTCCTCTCCTGCATGTCTTCCTGAAGCTGCTCCACAACTGACTGAATCTCAGTTACTTTGACATCTAGATCATAGAATTTTTGTTCCATGATTCTTTCCAAGCTCTCCTAGTTTTGAGTTAGGGTGGACAGCCCCTTCTCTATCCTCAGTGTTGATGCTATCAAGTAACCAAGCTGCTCCTGCTTGTTCTTCAAAAAGTACTCAGATGCCTCCTCTTGAGTTGGCATCTTGGCAGCCTTCTCTTTCCTTGCCTTCTCCTTCTTCTCCTGAGCTTGCACTAATGATGGTTCATTCTCAGTCATGACAACCTGATTGTCCTCAAAGTCTGGATAAAGAGCAAAGTGTTCCTTATCCAACAGATATTTCCCTGTGCCCATCTTTGAGTTAATCAACTCCTGAATCTGTGGGGCATATCCACAACTTCTCTTCTGGTCTGCTGCAGTCCTCTTAATGGTCTCAACCATAAGGCTCATGACCTTGAATTTCTGAGGCACATCAAATATATGCAGCAAGTTGATAGCATGCCCTCTAATCATGTTGTGGTCACCTAACTTGGGCAAAAGAGTGTGCCTTAGGATCCAGTTGATCGTAGGCAGCCCTGACAGAAGAAAGTGGACTGATCCAAACGATAAAGTCTCAAGAGCTTTGTCTGGGATCTCCTTGTACATATGTGTCATTGTATTGTGTCCCATTTTCTTCTTGGCATAGACATCCAAGTCATCTTCACTCTCCTTGGGGGCATTGATCAGGCTAGCCCATTCTTCTATGGCACCTCGTACCTTCTGACATCCACACTATCCTGCCATCTGGATAGAAGTGTGCTGTGGAGTAGAATTGCATAATGAGTTCATCATTCCAGTTGGTGAGCTTCTGCCCAACAAAATCTGCAACTCCACAAGCTTCAAAACTTTCATACACTCCAGGATAGTGTTCTTCATTCTACTTCATGTAGGTCCAGTCGACCGACCTCATATCACACACTATGGGCTTCTTGTCCAACAAGATTGTCTCATAGAAGTCCTCCTGTTCCTTTGTATGGAACCTGTAATCAACAGTAGTCCTTCTCCCGGTGGCATATGGATCTGTCATCCTCCATAGCCTCAACCCTGAGTCTCTCCTGATATTCATGTCCTCAGCCACAGGATGAGCATCATTGTGGTCTGGAATCTTGGGCTTTAGCTTCCTTAGGACTTGTCCTTCATCCTCTTCATCATCAGCAACTTCAGGCACTGGGGCCTTGTTCTTCTCAGCAGCTAGAATACTCCTGTTATTCCTCTTTGGTGCATTCTTGGGCTTGGGGGAAGCTTTGGGTGCTTCTTTGGGCTTTGATGTTGCAGCCCCTGATCTTATAGCATCACCCATCAGTTTTTGTGCCTTGGGTGCTGGTGCAGCAACCTCTTCTTCCTCTTCCATCATGGAAGGTTGCCCAACAACTCTGGCTATGGTCTTTTTGACCCTCTCCTTCCTTTTCTTTCCTTCAGCAGCAACTGGCTCTTTGGGATCAGGCTTTTCAGGTATTTGAGTTGACCCTCTGACCTTCTGCATAGGTGTCCTCTTGGCAGGGACCTTCCTATTAAGTCCATGCTTAGTGGTCTTGGATGAGCCATACTCCTTTTTGAGCACTACCTTCTTGGAAGTAGCCTCATCTTCTTCTGCCATATAATCCTCATCCTCAGATTCTGAGGTTCTCTTCTTCCTTGTCCTGGTGGCAGCTTTAGGCAGATTTTTTGGGGTGCTTCTGCTCCCTTCATCTGAGCTGCTAGAGGGAATAGTGCCCTCACTCATGTGCACCTGCTCTTCTGACTTGTTCTGACTATCACTTTGGTCTAACATGCTGCAAAACACTGACTGCTGACCCTGTGAATAGTTATAGATGAGATAGAATGGATGAGCATCACAAAATGCAGAGATTTTTGCAAAAGAATGATTCAAAAACTCAGTTTTAGTTTTCCATAGAAAGCATTTCGGATCAACCGATTTTCAAACTCGGTGATACCGAAGCAGTTTTGGAACCTAAACTGGTGAACTCGGTGGGACCGAGTCACAGTTTGGTGGGACCGAGACTGCTAGGGTTTCACAAAGTTCTAAAATCGGTCACACCGATTTGTAATTCTCGGTCAGACCAAGAGTTACCAGTGCAATGGCGTTAGCCAAATCGGTGGGACCGAGTTTTTCAACTCGATGGGTCCGAGATGGTTTCGACGGAAACCTAACCCTAAATTCTCAAATCACATCTATTCTAAGGATCATATTGACTGGATAGGAGTGTTTCAATCGTGGCAAGATACATGATGAACACAATGTGCTAGGAATCAGACGAAGATAGCACTGTGATCGAGTCCATACCCTAGCTCGGCGATGAACTCGCTACGGCGGCAATGGCGGGGGTGAAATCCGTTGACGGCGGCGGAGACCAGCGACAGGAGGCGGCTGAAGACGAGGAGACGATCCGGAGACCCTGGAGGCAGAGTGAGCTATGCGCGGGCGAAGGGGTTTTTAGGAATTTCCAAAAAAATTCCCGTGACTATATATAGCCCGACCCTGTCGGTGTGACCGAGTGGAACTACTCGGTGGCACCGAGATGCATAACTGTATACAGTTACAACAACTCGGTGGGACCGAAAAGTTCAAATCGGTTGCACCGAGATTGAAAACCTAGATCGACTTAGTGATCTCGGTGGGACCGAAATGGAGGAATCGGTCAGACCGAGAATCAAAAAGTTTTGGAAGTTTAAGTCTATGACGAATCGGGGACTCCGAGTGCTCCTCACATAGAGTGGTTCGAATCTGACTTGATCAAATTTTGTGATGTAGCATGAATAGAGTTTGAGATGAGAAAAGCATAGATAACTAGAGAAGGTTCTTAGGCATTCTTGTCCATCCGCTTGGCAAAAGGAAAAGAACCCAAACAATCAAAGCAACAAGTGGATGTCCTCGAATGAGTAAAATATGCAACCAACATGCTCACACAATAGAATGGCAAATGAAATATGTGGCAAAGCATGCACAACCAATTCTAGCATCTATCAAACAATTGGCGATGACTAGGTCATCTATATATGAGTATATTGACTTAGGAGTCAAATGAGAACATTTGATCATATGTCATACTCATCGTTTAAGCTCAAGTGGGGTTACCACTTTTACATAATGCATTGATGTATTCACACCATTAGAGTTGCTTTGACTCAATTCTTAGAGTTAAGCTCCCCCTAGATGTGAGATCCCCTTTTAGAGGGATGAACTAACCTTGGATTTTGTCGATGATGACTTCATGTAGGTGTTGAAGATGTGGATGCTCAATGTTGATGTAGATCATTTGGAGCAATCCTTTGGAGTGAGTTGCACTTTCAACATACCTACATGGGTTAGTCCCACAAGGAACAAACACGAATATCCGTAGTCATAGAGTGATGCACACACAAGATGATGTCCATGAAATCATTACGTTACCTTGTCCCTTGCCTTACCAACATGAGGGTTTGTGACTCCTTGAACTAGTGCAAGATGTGGAAGTTGATTGCACTTCTCCTTGCCATAATGATATGAGTGAAGAATGTTGGCGGAGTCACGGTCAAGAACTCTCTAGTTCTTCTTCTTCGGGATCCACATCATCTTGATGGGAATCCTGGGAGTTGTAGTTGTACTTGATGAAGTAGAACTTGACGTAGTCTTGGGAACCCACTTGACCAAGGCCTTGGGTGCTTCTTCAAATACATCAATCTCCTCTTGAAGCTTGTCCTTGCCTTTGTTCTTGTGGTCTTGTGGTGGAAGATCATCTTGAGCTTGTGTTCCCTTGAAGGAAGTGGGATCATACTTCCCTTGTTGAGGAACAAACTCCGTCTTGGGGTATTGATCTTCTTCCCACTCAACTCCATTGGCACTGAACTTTCGATCAAAACCAACACCTTGGTTCTTCCAGTGCCTTCCTTGCTTGCGTACAATTTCCTCGAATTGCTTACTCCCGGCAAGGCTCTTGTAAACACCTTTCTCTATAATTCCCTTCAATAAGATATTTTCTTGCACAAGTGTAACTTGGCTAAGAGAATCATTAGTGGAATCAAGAGAACTACTAGAAGAAACAATATTGTATTGGCATAATTATTGTTACTACTAGAGGAAGAATCTTTCTTGTTCTTGTTACTTGACTTGACTTGAGGGATGTAAGTGGATAAGAGTAAATGCTTGGCAATGTAAGAAGAACTTTTCTTACGGAGATCATCATTGATTGCTTTCAAGAACTCATGTTCTTGATCAAGATTGAGCTTTTCAAAGCGTAACTTCTCATGAGCCCTTAAAAGTTCTCGATGATCTTCGAAGATAGTTTCATGAGCTAACTTAAGAGTGTTTAGTTCCTTAGTTAGAAGCTCAGTCTTCTCCTTATCATTGTCATTCATTTTATCTTGATTAGCATGATTAATTGACGTTTCATCATAGTATTCATCACTAGAGTTGTCAACAAGTAAATCATCATCACCTAACAAGTCATCTTCATCACTATTGAAATCAACATACTCGGGATGTGTTACCTTTGGACCTTTGGCCATGAAGCATTTTCTAATTCCTTCATTTGGCGAGTCAAATATGTCATAGGAGTTGGTTGACACAAGTGCTAGACCGGCAACACCTTCATCTTGAGTATATTCGGAGTCGGATTGATACCTTCTCTCGGAGTGATGGTCGGAGTCGGAGCCGCATACCCATTCACCAACATGAGCTTGATGTCTTCGTTTTGTGTAGCTCCTTGATGACTTGTCCTTCCTTTCCGAATCCTTGCTTCTCCGTGAGGGTCTTCATTCATAACGATCATCTCTACTCCTCCTCTCTCTTGGTGGTGATTCTTCTCTTTTGCTTCTTCTTTTTGGAGAATCTTCTCTTCTTTTGTAGGGTGTCGTACACTCATTGGAGTAGTGTCCGGGTCTCCCACAATTGTAGCAATTGCGCTCTCGACTAGAAGATCTTTTGTCATTGTATGACCTTGACTTGGAGCTTCTTTCTTTGCTTCTACTCTTGTATAATTTGTTGAAGTTCTTCACCATTAAGCTCAATTCTTCATTGAAGGTTTGTTTCTCACTTGATGATGTGGGGGCTTCACATGAGGCTTTGTAAGCACCACTTGACTTGTTGTGAAGTTCTTCCTTATCCTTGAGTGACATCTCATGAGCAAAAATTCTTCCAATGACTTCCATTGGCTTGAGATCTTTGTAGTTTGGCATCATTTGGATCAATGTGCACACGGTATCATACTTTCCATCCAATGCTCTTAGGATCTTCTTGATGATGAATCTGTCGGTCATCTCTTCATCCCTAAGCCGGTAATCTCATTTGTGATAAGAGCAAGCCTAGAGTACATTTCAGCGACACCTTCACCATCCTTCATCTTGAACTTGTCAAGCTAACTTTGGAGCACATCCATCTTGGATTCCTTGACGGAGTCAGTACCTTCATGCATATCAATCAAAGTATCCCAAATTTGCTTTGCATTCTCAAGACGGCTGATTTTGTTGAATTCTTTGGGGCACAATCCGTTGAAGATGATATCACAAGCTTGAGCATTGTATTGCAGCATCTTCAATTCTTTCGCATTAGCTTCACTGTTCGGCTCTCTCCCATCAAAGAATTCACCTTGCAAGCCAATACAAATAATAGCCCAAACGGCGGGGTTATGTCCGATAATATGCATTTCCATCTTATGTTTCCAACTAGCAAAATTAGTGCCATCAAAGTAAGGACCTCTACGGTGATAATTTCCCTCGCTAGATGCCATACTCTCCTAGGTTGTGAAAACAAGGCTATGACCACCAAAAGCTATGGGAATCAAAGCAAATGGAGACCAAAGCTCTGATACCACTTGTAGGACCTTGAAGTATGTCTAAGGGGGGGGGGTGATCAGACTACTTGACCAATTAAAAACTTAACCTTTTCCCAATTTTAGAGTTTGGCAAATTTTAGTAATCTTTGGACAAGTCAAGCAATCATCACTCAAATCAAGCAAGCATGCAAAGAGTATATAGGCAGCAGAAATTAAAGCATGCAACTTGCAAGAATGTAAAGGGAAGGGTTTGGAGGATTCAAACGCAATTGGAGACACGGATGTTTTTGTCGTGGTTCCGATAGGTGGTGCTATCGTACATCCACGTTGATGGAGACTTTAACCCACGAAGGGTAACTGTTGCACGAGTCCACGGAGGGCTCCACCCACGAAGGGTCCATGAAGAAGCAACCTTGTCTATCCCACCATGGCCATCTCTCATGAAGGACTTGCCTCACTAGCGGTAGATCTTCACGAAGTAGGCGATCTCCTTGCCCTTACAAACTCCTTGGTTCAACTCCACAATCTTGTCGGAGGCTCCAAGTGACACCTAGCCAATCTAGGAGACACCACTCTCCAAGAAGTAACAAATGGTGCGTTGATGATGAATTCCTTGCTCTTGTGCTTCAAATGATAGTCTCCCCAACACTCAACTCTCTCTCATAGGATTTGGATCTGGTGGAAAGAAGATTTGAGTGGAAAGCAACTTGGGCAAGGCTAGAGATCAAGATTCATATGGTAGGAATGGAATATCTTGGCCTCAACACATGAGTAGGTGGTTCTCTCTCAGAAATGGTAAGTTGGAAGTGTAGGTTTGTTCTGATGGCTCTCTCCACGAATGAAGAGGAGGTGGAGGGGTATATATAGCCTCCCCACAAAATCTAACCGTTAAACACAATTTACCAAACTCGGTGGGACCGAATCATCAAACTCGGTCAGACCGATTTAGTAAACCTAGTGACCATTAGGGTTTTCGGTTGGACCGACATGCAACTCGGTAGGACCGATATGGTTAGGGTTAGGGCATAACGTAATCTCGGTGAGACCGATTACACAAACTCGGTGAGACCGATTTTCGTAATTAGCTAACCAGAGAGTCGGTCAGGTAAACTCGGTGGGACCGATTTGCTCTTTTCGGTGAGACCGAAATGTTACAAAAGGGAAATAGAGAGTTTACAATGCAATCTCGGTGGGACAGATCGCTCACTTCGGTTAGACCGAAATGTTACGAAGGGAAACAGAGAGATTACAATCCCATCTCGGTGAGACCGAGATCCCTATCGGTAAGACCGATTTGCCTAGGGTTTGTGGCAGTGTCTATGACATATGAACTCGGTGGCGCCGGATAGAAAGAATCGGTGTGACCAATTTTGGCTTTAGGTTTAGGTCATATGAGGATGTGAGGAAGTAGTTGAGGGTATTTGGAGCATATCACTAAGCACTTGAAGCAAGAGGCTCATTAAGCAACACCTCATCCCTCCTTGATAGTATTGGCTTTTCCTATAGACTCAATGTGATCTTGGATCACTAAAATGTAAAATGAAGAGTCTTGAGCTTTTGAGCTTGAGCCAATCCTTTGTCCTTGATATTTTGAGGGATCCACTTTCATCATCCATGCCATGCCATTCATTGAGCTTTCCTGAAATAATAGTCTTGGAATAGCATTAGCTCAATGAGCTATATGTTGTTATGAATTACCAAAACCACCTAGGGATAGTTGCACTTTCATGCGCAACTCCCCCCAGGAGGCCACAGAAGCCACCGGCAGGTGGAGAAGCCACATGCGCGGGACACCGGTGAGGGCCATGGGCAGCTAGTTAGCCATGACCCTGTCATCGCCTCCGGCCTTGAGGACGGCTTCTTCATACGCTAGCAGGAAGGCCAACGGGTCGGTCGCGCCGTCGTAGCGCGGCGGCATGTCCGGCCTGAACTTGTTCGGCCACTGCACCTTCCGCAAGGCGGGGGCCAGGGCTCGAAGCCCCCTGGTTCCCGCGCCGGCATCGACAGCCGGAGCAGGCGGTGCGTTGTCCGCCATGAGGGCGGAGCGAGGTGCCGATGGAATGGGTCGACGAAAGGGAGAGCTCCGGTGCACCCCTACCTGGCACGACAAATGTCGGTTTCGGGTTCCGGCAGACCCTTGAGGTTCGAACACTTGGGTGCACGCGGAGATCACACCCCCAGCCTACCCATGTCTCACCGCCTCGCTAGGATCTAAACTACACGAAGAACAACACAAAGGACACAAGATTTATACTGGTTCATGCCACCATTGTGGTGTAACACCCTACTCCAGTGTGTGGTGTGGTGGATTGCCTCTGGGGCTGATGAACAATACAAGGGAAGAACAGCCTCGCGAGGGTCTGTTCCTATGGTGGTGTTGTCCCTTTTGAGGGGTCGATTTTAGATGCCTATGGATCAGTCCCCTCTACCCTGGGGGTGGCTAGTCCTATTTATAGGCGGAGGCCCTGGGCCTCTTCCCAAATATTGAGAGGGAAGGGCGCCAACAATTGGCCATTTTGAAGGGGAACATCTAGTACACTTATCCTAAATAAAGTTGGTCCTCGCCTGCCAAAGACCCTGATGATGATGCTGGCTTGGGCTCCACGATGACCTTCGTTCTGCCGCCCTGCTGGTCTCGGTCTTGTTGCACCAAAATGGTTGCCTTTGTCTGATACCCTTGCCTGCGCTTGCCCCCTTTGTACCAAAGGGGAAACAAGGACTCTGCGCAGGCCGACGCCCGCCTGGCGCCCGCCTGGCCTTGGTCGTCATGGCTTGCGTCACGGGCACCTCGTGAGGTGCCCCGCCTTGATCTCTCCGCCTCCTCGCGAGCCAGCCTAACGAGGTCGTGCCTAAGGAAGCCTCCTGCCGCCCTTCCCCGCGAGGCTTGGCCCCTTGCGAGGGTCTTGAGCATGTGTTGACGAAGATGGGCCGTGCTGGGCCACTCCTTGAGCCACGCCGCAGGCCGCTGGCAGGCAAGTCTGGGTACCCCCGTTCCCAGAACGCCGATAGTGTCTGACCTTGTGGTGATTCCTCGGCTCCTTGGCTTGTGCGATGGCACCAGAATTATCACAATAGAGGTCCAACGGTTTCACCGAGGCTGGGAAAATACCAAGATCATCCATAAAATGCCGAATCCAAACACCTTCCTTTGCAGCTTCACAAGCCGCAATGTATTTGGCTTATGTGGTAGAATCGGCCACCATATCCTACTTGGAACTCATCCAATGCACTGCTCCTCCGTTCAGGACGTACACAAATCCGGACTGTGATCGACAATCATCTCTGTCGGTTTGGAAACTAGCATCGGCGTAACCCCTTACGATGAGCTCTTCCTCACCTCCATAAACTAGGAACATCTCTTTAGTCCTTTTCAGGTCCTTCAAAATAGTCTTTACCGCTGCCCAGTGACTCTCACCTGGGTTGGCCTGGTATCTTCTTGTTAGGCTTATTGCAAAAGCAACATCGGGCCTTGTACATATCATGGCATACATGATGGATCCGATTGCCGAGGCATACGGAATCCTACTCATCCTGCTTCGCTCATCAGATGTCGAAGGACTCTGAGTCTTGCTTAGCCTTATACCATGTGAGAGTGGCAAGAACCCTTTCTCCGCCTCACTCATGTTGAACCGCTTCAACACTTTATCTATGTACGTGCTCTAGCTTAAGATGAGCAGCCTCCTCGATCTATCTCTATAGATCTTAATGCCTAAAATATAGACTGCCTCACCAAGGTCCTTCATTGAAAACTTGCCATTCAATGATTCCTTGGCCGAGTTTAGCATCAAAACATTGTTCTCGATCAACAATATGTCATCCACATACAAGATCAAAAACATTATGGAGCTCCCACTTAACTTCTTGTATAAACAAGAGTCCTCTTTGCTTTTGATGAAACCGAGACCAGTGATGACCTCATCAAAACGAATGTTCCAACTCCGAGATGCTAGCTTCAACCCATAAATGGATCTCTTGAGCATGCATACCTTACTAGTGCTAGTCAGATTGACAAAACCCTCGGGCTGTATCATATACACGTCCTCGGTTAAATTTCCGTGTAGGAAAGCCGTTTTGACATCCAGCTGCCATATCTCGTAATCGAAATATGCAGCTATAGCTAGTATGATCCTCACCGATTTTAGCATCGCTACCGGCGAGTAAGTCTCGTCGTAGTCAATTCCTTGAACTTGTCCATAACCTTTAGCGACAAGCCAAGCTTTGTGGATCTGAACATTTCCATCCACATCGGTTTTCTTCTTAAAGACCCATTTGCAACCAATGGCAGTTACGCCAGGTGGCGGATCAACCAAGTCCCAGACTTGATTCTCATCCATGGACTTTTACTCGGATCTCATGGCCTCTAGCCATGCCTTGGAATCTGGGCTCACCATTGCTTCCGCATACATGGCCGGCTTGTCTCTTTCTAGCAACAATACATCACGCACTCTGCGCAATCTTTCCGACCTCCGTGGCTCCGGTGCCGCTTCCACTACAGGTTCCCTGACTGACTCCGGTATGATCTCATCACCAGCCGAGCCGTCCCCGAGTGTTCCTCAAATTTCTTTGAGTCGAACCGTCCTCCCACTGGCCTCCCGACTGAGAAACTCTTTCTCAACGAAAACCCTGTTCCGAGCAACAAACACTTTGTTCTCTTCCTGGTTGTAGAAGCTATATCCCAAGGTTTCCCTCGGATATCCCACGAATATGCGTTTATCTGATTTAGGTGTAAGCTTGTCTAACATAAGTCGCTTGACAAATGTTTCACAACCTCAAATCTTTAGAAAAGACAAATTGGGAGTCTTCCCGGTCCACATCTCATGTGGTGTCTTGTCTACGGATTTTGATGGTACCCTATTAAGTGTGAAAGCTACTGTTTCTAGAGCGTATCCCCAGAATGACAAGGGTAAATCCGATTTGCTCATCATAGACCGGACCATGTCCAACAAGGTCATATTCCTCCGTTCCGACACGCCGTTTCTCTGTGGCGTACCCGGATGTGTGAGCTGAGTTACTTTACCTCGACTTTTCAGATGATCATCAAACTCCTGGCTCATGTACTCACCTCCACGATTAGATCGCAGAAGCTTTATAGTCTTGCCGAGCTGATTCTCAACCTCGTTCTGAAACTATTTGAACTTTTCAAAAGTCTCTGACTTGTGCCTCATTAAATAGATATATCCATATCTACTCAAGTCGTCGGTAAAAGTCACGAAGTACTAATAGCCACCTCTGGCAGTTGTGCTCATTGGACCACACACATCACTATATATGAGTTCCAATAACTCAGACGCCCTCTCGCAACTCTTTGCGAAAGGAGACTTAGTCATCTTGCCGAGCAAGCATGATTCACATGTCTCGAATGACCCCAAGTCGGACGAAGTTAGGAGCCCATCATCATGGAGCTTCTTCATGCGTTTCAGACTAATGTGTCCAAGCCGGCAATGCCAGAAGTATGTCGGATTTATCTCATTAGGCTTATGCCTCTTGACATTCACGTTATAGACCAGTTCCTATTCTAGATTCAATATAAATAGCCCATCTACAATGGGTGCATAGCCGTGGAACATACCATTCAAAAATATTGAACAACCATTGTCCTTTAAATTGAATTCATAACCTTGACTCATCAAACATGAGGCAGAAATAATGCTTCAACTAAGTGCAGGAATGTAATAACAATTATTCAATTCCATACCGAATCTAGAAGGAAGCTGGAGCTGCATCGTGCCGACCTCCAACGCAGCAACTTTTGCTTTGTTGCCGACCCCGATGTCAATCTCCCCTTGTGCCACACGCCTAGTTCTTACCAGCCCCTACATCGAGTTGCAAATATGAACAACCGATCCGGTATCAAATACCTAAGAGCTACTAGGTATGTCAGCAAGGTAAATGTCTATAACATATGCAACAAGTGTACCTTTGCCTGAAGAAGCATTTCTGGCCTTCTTGCCATGCTCTGCAAGCCACTTGCTACAGTTCCTCTTCCAGTGATCGGTCTCCTTGCAGTGAAAGCAAACAGTCTTCGAGTCCAGTCCAGACTTCGGTGCAGCGGCAGAGGTTACCGTCTCTGTGCCCTTTGCCTTAGCATTTTTCTTGGACCAACTCTTCTTGAACTTAGCCGATTTCTGCACCATCAACATTTGATGTGTGCCTTTCTTAATATCCTGCTATGCCACTTTGAGCACCCCATGCAATTCAGTGAGCTTCTTACCCATGCCATGCATATGATAGTTCGAGATGAACGTCCCATAGCTGGGCGGAAGAGAACCCAGAACAACATCAGTAGCCAGCTCATCCAAGAGCGGGAAGCCCAAACGATCCAAAGCTTGCACATATCCGATCATCTTGATCACATATGGGCTCAGTGGATCACCTTCCTTCAGCTTGCAATCCATCAAGGATCGCCAGACGTTGAACCTTTCGGTCCTAGCCTGTGTCTAAAACATGCTCTTGAGACTCTCGATCATATCGTAAGCCTCAACATTTTCAAAATGCTGTTGCAAATCGGGCTCCATACAAGCCAGCATCAGAAAGCTGATCTCCATTGATTCATCAACGAGTTTCTGGTAGGCATTCTTAGTTGTGGTATTAGCATTATCGGCAGGTTCCTCTGGAAGTGGATCCTCTAGAACATGTTCCTTTTTATCGTGTTTGAGAACAATTCTCAGATTTCTATACCAGGTGGTAAAGTTTGTTCCATTCATTTTATCCTTTTCCAGAATTGATTTCAATGCAAAGTTGGGTTGAGCAGGTGGTGCCATTGATCTACAACAGAAAATATGCAATCACTAAGCAACGTGTTTATGTAGAGTAATTCTAGCCTAAACAGAAATACTCCCACTGAAGTCAGCATCCCTCCGCAAACTCTCAGTGATTCAGGATCCGACTAGCGCATGCGACTATCCGGTAAGAAACTCCTTGCTAATCGTATCTCTATACGACTCCTGTCGGTGGGGAAGGTATCTTATACCCCGGCTCCCAACCTTATTTGCCACAAGGCCCAAAACCGTTTTGATAGCCTTGTCAAGTTAACCTGATGTAGTGCATGTCCGTGTCCGACACGAACCCTTCAGTTCAAGGACATCCAGCAGCACCCCAATTTTATGAGCCCACTACTAGACGTACTTGACGTGCGAAGGTGCAACATCAGGGATGGCAATTCGCTTGATATTCATGAGGGATCTTTCTACCATTCTAACATGCATAGAAACAAAGAAGCACAACAATCACAAATAAACACATATTGTGAAATAGTATGGCTCCTTCATGGACGTTCTTCCAGGTCGGCTCTGACTCCGATGACCATCTGGGAACTCCATCTTGTTTGTCATGCCGGGACGCCAAGCCACCAACCTGATCTCTATTATGCAACTACTACAACTAGTAATGAATTTTACATAGAGTCACAAGTCGACACGCAGGTCATTATACAATATAATGACAACACTTTGGCTCCTGCCGGCTGACAAACATGACACGCATGCCACATATAAATTACACACATGTATCACATACACATGAGCCATACTATTCACATCAAACCTGCAAAACAAAGTTGTGCATAGAATCGCATTCTACCGGTTTGTGTGTCGGGTACGAAATACACAGCGCTACACACATGGCGGTCCCGCTAGCCGTTTAGCGGCCGGGGTTCGAAGGGGCAGCGCCCCTCGCGGGAAATCATAGATCGCATCTGAACTCCGTTCACGCCGAATTTTCTGATCTGACCGATCATATCGATCACCGCGAATCCGACTCGGATTTACATTTCACTGTTAACCCCGATGGCGAATGACCGACCGGTAGGGGTAGATCGTGTCATGACCTCATCGATCCTGATTGACAGAAAACATAGCCTCAACGATCCCCATGCGCAGTTGATCACATCAACCGTGCACATAGCCGATCTTATCAACGACAACAGATCTCATCTGTCGCCTCCACATATCTAATATGCATACAATCTGAATCCAAATCCTATAGCAGAGGCTCTGATACGACTGTTGGGTTCTACGGTAGGGTGCGTCGACTGCAAATTAAAATTATCCTACGCGCAGAACAACAGGAACATGCTACGGGAGATGGATCATAGTTCTTTACCACTAGACGTGCAGTGCTGTGCAGCGGAAGAAGAATTGGGGCAGCGCGTCCGCGTGGATCGTCTCCTCCTCGTCCGATCTCCCTTGAACAGTCAGTCGTCCAATCCCACGTGCAAGTTCGCTGGAGCGGCGCAAGTGCACCACCTCTAACGGTATTCACGCATGCAGGAGGAACACCATGTGGTGGACTGCTAGGTCCGATCACACAGTCGGCGGCGAGTGGAGGTGGCTATTCGCAACACATGCAAAACATAGTCGCAGCGTCGAAGCGATCAACCACATGAGTGTGCCGCACCTCCACTTTATATAGGCGTCCGTCGTAGGCTCAACACTTGGGCCTCACACGGACCCTAAAGCCCAAAGTCTACTCGGTCACGTTCCTAGTCCAGTTCGGATCACATCCGACCAGTGTCTTACGAACTGACCTCATAGGTTCCTTCCCTTAAGCGCGCGACCCCTTAGGTTCAAGTCGGCTTGGTGGCAGTTCGGATTACCTCCGAACTGCACGGTTGGTAGCGGCCTCTAGCAAGGCATGCCGAACACCAAGCAGACCATAAAGCTGGTTAGGCAAACCTGTACATCATACTTCTATTCCCTTTGCCACACGATATATGTTGTCGGGCTCAAGGCGAGTCTGTCATCCTTGTGGTAGCCCGACCTCTTTCTCGTTCCAGTGATACCGACCACAAACCTGATTATCTCATAATCCCTATCGCATGGCCATGCTTCTCTTGGTCGGATCAGACGAGGGGCCTAGAGTATATCTCTCCTGATTGGAGGGGCAAATCCCATCTTGCTCGACCACGTCTCGCAGCATGGGTCTGGACAAGCCCGAAACCTACCTTTGTAACTACCCAGTCACGGAGTAGCGTTTGGTCGGCCCAAAGAAAGTCTGTCACCATCCCGAGTACATGCGTCAGCTCAGGTCTTAGGACATAGACCGTATGTTGTACTAGAGATTCACATATGACATATCGATGCGTCTCATAGTTGGGTCTGTCCGACTCGGACCTTATCTCGACTTGGATCCAACTACGTAGAATCCGACCATACCTTTCCAAGTCCATATCATCCGTTTAGCATCCAATGCTCCATGGCTAGTGAGACCAAGCCATCGACCATGTCATATGCTAGTCTACTCGGCTGTGCGTCCACACAGCCCTTTCGACTAGGGACCTTTTAGGACAGTCATCATACAATGCATAGCCCCACAAAAAAGTCACGTTCTTGCTCATACACATCATTGATAATGTCCAAGGACTATCTTTATTCATAAACACATAGGCAATATCATCATACATGATTGCCTCTAGGGCATATCTCGAACACACTTTTGCTCTCCGGCGGAGAGATTCCTCCGAGGATACTTCCCTTCGGGAGGGGGAACTCGAAGCCATCGTCATCACCAACAACCCTCTCATCATGGGAGGATCAATATTCATCAACATCTTCACCAGAACCATCTCATCTCAAACCATAGGTCATCTCTTTTGTTCAATCTTTGTATCAAATCCTGAGCATGATCCTGGGGCAAGATCATATGTTCAGATCTATTATGCTATTCAATACCCTCTGATCCTGAGCATGAATATGTTTTATGAGTAGTTTCTTTTGTTCTTGAGGTCATGGGAGAAGTCTTGTCATAAGTAATCATGTGAATTTGGTAATCGTTTGATATTTTGATGATATGTATGTTGTTGACTCCCTTAGTAGTGTTATGTGAATGTCGACTACATGACACTTCACCATCTTTGGGCCTGAGAGAATGCATTGTGGAGTATTTATTAGATGATGGGTTGATAGAGTGAAAGAAGCTTAAACCCTAGTTTATGCGCTATTCCGCAAGGGGCTGATTTGGATCCATATGTTTATTGTTATTGTTAGATTTTATCTTAATTCTTCTTTTGTAGTTGCGGATGCTTGCAAGAGTGGTTAATCAAAAGTGGGAGGTTTGTTCAAGTAAGAACAACACCCAAGCACTGGTCCACCCACATATCAAATTATCAAAGTAGCGAATGCGAATCAAACAAACATGATGAAAGTGACTATATGAAATTACCGTATATCCTCGAGGACGTTTTACTTACTATAAGAGACTATTCCAGCCTGCCCTTTGCAACAAAAAGGATTAGGCTGTGCACTTAAAACTACTCTTGCTAATTGTCACTTGTTACAAATTGTCTTTCTACCAAATTATATGTTGTTGATAATTTCAGTGCTTGCAGAAAATACGTTGCTGACACCGCTTGTTATTTCCTTCTACTCCTCATTGGGTTCGACACTCTTACTTATCAAAATGACTATGATTTATCCCCTATACTTGTGGGACATCAAGGCTCTTTTCTGGTGCCATTGTTGGGGAGTGAAGGCTTCTGGTGAGTGGGATTTTGTAAGGAAAAATTTACATTACATTCTGAAATTTACTGTTACTTGTTACTACGGAAAACCATCCTTTGAGGGTTTGTTTGGGGTATCTTCACCTCGACCAGAAGCACAAAGAGTTGCTCCTCAACCTACTGCACCTACTGATAATATTTATTATGAGATTCCTTCGGGTATGATAGAGAAACTGCTAGCTAATCCTTATGCAAGAGATGGAACATTACATCCTGATATGCACCTAATATATGTGGATGGAGTTTGTGGATTATTTAAGCTTGCAGGTTTACTCGGAGGTGAAGTTAAGAAGAAGGTCTTCCCTTTATCTTTTAAGGGAAAGGCATTGATGTGGTATAGGATATGTGATGATATTAGAGCTTTGAATTGGAATCTATTGAAATTGGAATTTCATCAAAAGCTTTAACCTATGCATCTAGTTCATCGTGATCGGAATTATATATACAATATTTGCGTCATGAAGGAGAAAGTATCATTCAAGCTTGGGGGAGGCTTAAACACATGATGTATACATGCCCCAATCATGAGCTCTCAAAGTAAATTATCTTACATAATTTGTATGCTCGGCTTTCTCATGATAATCAAAACATGCTTGATTCTTCTTCGACTGGCTCTTTTATGAAGAAAGCTATTGAATAGAGATGGAATCTTCTGTAAAGAATTAGATGCAACTCTGAAGATTGGGAACTCGGCAAAGGTAATGAGTCAGGTATAACACTTAAATTTGATTGTGTTAAATCTTTTATGGATACCGATGCTTTTCACAAGTTTAGCACTAAATATGGATTTGACTCTGAGATAGTAGGCTCTTTTGTGAATCTTTTTCTACTCACATTGATCTCCCTAAGGATAAATGGTTTAAATATCACCCCCACCCTGTCAAAGAAAAGATTGTGGATCCCATCATAGTTAAAGATGAAACTATCATTTACAATGTTGATCCAGTTGTTCCTAGTGCTTACATAGAAAAAACACCTTTCCATCTTAGGATAAAGGAACATGCTAAGGTTTCAAACGTGGTTAACAAGAGTAATGTTAGAGCACCTAGACCCTCTAAACAAATTAAAGATGAACATAATGTTGCTATGCTTAAAGATCTCTTGGTCGATAATATTGATGGGCGTGTTATTAATTTCTGTGGTGAAGCTGCTAGAATTAAGATAGGAGATCATTGTTATCATGGCTTATGTGGTAAACCCGATGACAAAGATAAGAGTAAACCTGTTGTTGGCATGCCCGTTGTCTCAGTTAAGATAGGAGATCATTGTTGTCATGGCTTATGTGATTTGGGTGCTAGTGCGAGTGCTATCCCGTTTACCTTATATCAAGAAATTATGAATGATATTGCTCCCGATAAAATAAGATGATTTTTGTCCCATAATATTTGGTAGACCTTTCTTGAATACTGTTAATGCTAAGATTGATTGCACTAAAGAAACTGTTAGTGTTAAGTTTGTTGATATTTCGCATGGGTTTAATTTCTCTAAGTTTCGTAGACAACCTCATGATAATGAATTGCATAGTAAAGATGCAATTATTGGTCTTGCTTCTATTGCCATACCTCCTACTGATCCATTAGAACAATATTTGCTAAACCATAAAAATGATATGCACTTGAATGAGAAAAATGAAATAGATAAGATGTACTTTGATCAACTAACTATTCTGAAACACAATTTTCTTGTTGATACTCTAGAAGGTCCTCCTCCACCTAAAGGTGACCTTGTGTTTGAATTAAAACAATTGCCGGATACACCGAAACATGCTTATATTGATGAAAAGAACATATATCATGTTATTATTAGTGCTAACCATTCAGAGCTTGAAGAAATGAGACTACTTAAAACTCTGAGGAAGCACCGCACTGCTATTGGATATACTCATGATGTTCGTAAGGACATTAGTCCCACTCTATGTCAGCACAAGATTAATATGGAACCTGATGCTAAACCAGTTGTTGATCATCAACAACGATTAAATCCTAAGATGAAAGAAGTGGTAAGAACTGAAATATTAAACCTTTTGGAAGCATGTATAATTTATCCTATAGCTGATAGTAAATGGGAAGTCCCGTTCATTGTGTCCCTAAGAAACAAGGCATTACTGTTGTTCCTAATGACAAAAATAACCTTATTCCACAAAGAATTATGACTTGCTATAGGATGGTAATTGATTTTAGAAAACTAAATAAAGTTACTAGAAAAGATCATAACTCCTTACCTTTTTTTGATAAAATGTTAGAAAGATTGTCTAAGCATACACACTTTTGCTTTCTTAATGGATATTCCGGTTTATCTCAAATACCTGTATCACAACCCGACCAAGATAAAACCACGTTTACTTGTCCTTTTGGAACTTATGATTATACATGTATGCCTTTTGGTTTATGCAATGCACCTGCTACCTTTCAAAGATGTATGGCCGCTATATTCCCAGACTTTTGTGAAAAGATTGTTGAGGTTTTCATGGATGATTTCTCCATTTACGGAACTTCTTTTCATGATTGCTTAAGCAACCTTGATCAAGTTTTGAAGAGAAGTGAACAAACGAATCTTGTCTTGAATCGGGAGAAGTGTCACTTTATGGTGAATGAAGGTATTGTCTTGGGGCATCAAATTTCTGAGTGTGGCATTGAAGTGGATAAAGCTAAAGTTAATGCAATTGAGAAAATGCCATGTCATAAAGATATTAAAGGTATACACTACAAAAAAAGACACATCCGTGACATTTTGGGCGGAACCCCAAAAAAATCGGTCATACTTATGACACTTCTATGACGATAATTGTGACAAAACCCGGTATCATCATAGATGTGGTGGGCTCCTACTTCTATGACAAAAAATCATGACAGAAAATGGGCTTTTCGTCCTGGGCGGGCCGGAGACGCAGCTGTATGACATTCTTTGGGCCGTCCATGACAGAAAAAACCATGGTAGAAGCGAGGGCGAGGAGAATTTCAGGGAGTTCTCGGTTATGGTGGGTGGTCGGGGGCCGAGCGATGCATGTTTCTCTCATACACGTACGCGCGTGTGTGCGAGGCATTGGGCTGTAACTGAACCCGAGCGATTGCACTGTAGGCTATAGGTTACTGAACCCGATCGATCGATTGATGGCTGTTAACTGAACCCGATCGAGCGATTCCTTCGCTACTGCTGCTAACTGAAGCCGATCAAT
>NC_041383.1:358592949-358617739 GCF_002162155.2 Triticum dicoccoides
GACCCCGTTGTGTTGCCTGGATGAACAGGACCCCGATCAATCGAGCCGGTTGGGGCTGGATGAATAGGACCCTGTGGAGGGTTGGATGAACAGGACAACCCCGTGGAGGGCTGGATGAATAGTAGATGATGGAGGGGTGGATGAACAGTAGCCCGTGGAGGGGTGGTTCAACAGGATCCCATGGAGAGGGGTGGTTGAACAGTAGCCGGTGGAGTAGCGCGCGGTGGAGGCTGGATGAACAAGAGCCCGTGGATGAACAGTCGCAGGTGGAGGCTGGAGGAGGTCGACGGTGGATGAACAATAGCCCCGGGAGGCTGGAGGAGGTCGATGGTGGAGATGGACAGTATCCCGTGGAGTCCCGTTTTGCAGTACGCCACACCCTTCCCGATGAACAGGACTCCCGTTTCGACTGTAGCGCTCCAACACAAGTCCGTTTTCTCCGTTTTGCGGTACGCCACACCCCTCCCAATCAGCAGGACCCTGTTTCGACCATAGGAGGTCCAACACAAGTCCGTTTCCTCCATTTTGCGGTACGCCAGACCCCTCCCGATGAACAGGATCCCTTTTCGAACGTGGCTGGTTGAACACAAGGTCGTTTCCTCTGTTCTGCGGTACGCCATGCCTCGTTTCCATTGCCTGTTCCGTCCATGCCCTCCGATGAACACGACGATGCATTCCGTTCCGACCCAGCCGGTTAGCTCCCCATGAACACGACGGTGACGTTGTTTCTCTGTTCCGACCCAGCCATGTACACGAGCCCTGGCCGTACGTATGCACGAGTAGGCGTTTGAGAGCCCGCCCATATGTACGTAGGTGGCCGTATTTACTTTCTTGCACCCGGGCCGCTGTATGTACGTGTATATGCTACGTGCGCGCCTCTACTACGACACGTGCGTGCCTCTACATCGACTAGTATGTACGTACATGTCCGTGATAAGAATGATAACGCTATGTACGCTTTGACCAGGTGGGTGCCGACTGTCAGACACTTCCTTGCGTGCGAAGATGTAGCTGGTGGATCCCAGCAGTCAGGGGGCGAATCATTATTTTGCCCGTAATATGGACGCACTTCCTTGTGTGCGAAGATGTAGCTGGTAGGTCCCAGCAGTCAGGGGGAAATGTTTTTTCGCGAAATATGGTGGCCCGTCCGGTGGGTCCCTACTGTCAGGTGGAGAAATCATTATTTTCCGCGTAATAAGGAGGCACTTCCGTGTTGTGGCCGTGGACCCAGCTGTCAGCCTCTCCACGTACAGTCCACGTTCGATGGAAGTTGTTCCTTGACCACGTTGACCATGCCGCACCGAGAACACCAGGGCGGTGGACGATGGCGAGGCCTAGGAAGGGGAAGACGCAGAGCCTGGGAAGACGTGGCAGTGGATGCCCACGCGGAGAGGAGTACGAGGGTTCACTGGTTCGGCTGCGGTGTGAGGCTGCCGTCACCGCAGAATAATAGGGGGTGTGGGTGAGTAGAGGGATGGCCTGGCCAGCGGTGGGAGTAGTAGGGGGCGGTGAGGCCTCCGCGGCATCACAGCCGGCCACGGGAGGCAGGAGCACGCGGCACGACCGACGCTGGTTTGGGCGGCTGGAGCAAGAAGACCAGAGGTTGAAGGAGCACTACGTCCGTTGGATGAACATCGTACGGTAATAGGAGCTAGAATCGTTCATATTGACTAAGTTGACAAAGCCCTCCATCCCCGTCAACTTGGTAGGCCCACAAGTCACCCTCCCAGTATGTTGGGTTCCAGCTGGCAGGGGGAGTATTCATTTTTTTGTGCGTAATAAGGAGGCACTTCCTTGTGTGCGAAGATAGCTGGTGGGTCCGACCTGTCAGCGGGGGGCATGTTTTTTTGCGAAATACAGAGGCCCTTCCAGTGGGTCCCAGATGTTGGGTGGAGGAATCATTATTTTGCGCATAATAAGGAGGCATTTCCTTGTGTGCGGCCATGGACCCAGCTGCCAACCTCTCCACGCACAGTCTACTTCCGATGGTGTCGTTCGTTGACCATGTTGACCACGCCGCACCGAGCGCATCCAAGGTGGTGGATGACGGCGAGGCCCCGAACAGCAACGAGCCGGAGATGGGAAGATGCGGGAGTAGAGTTGCAGACGGAGAGGTGTATGAGGGTTAACTGGTTCTAGTGTGGTGTGGTTCGGTAGTCGGTGGAGAAGAACATGAGGTGTGGAGGGGTCGAGGGATGGCCTGGCCAACGGTGGAGTAGCGCTTCCTGCTAAGCAGAGCTACTACCAGGAGGAGGTGGGAGGTGCTCCCGGAGGTGCTGGAGGAAGAAGACGAGAGATTGAAGATGGATGTCGGTCGTTGGATGTAAATCCAACGAATAACGATGTTAGAATCATTTGTTGACTAAGTTGACAACGACGTGCGTTGGCTTCGACCTATTGGCCCACATTTCAACCTCCAAAAATGTGGCACGTATTCAACCCATTTTTCAGAATTTACAGTCTTTTTTTTGCGCGGTAGAATTTACAGTCAATTTGATCTTTTTTTAATTACAGTCCATTAGCTGGGCTGGGTGAACAAATAATGTAGCGTCCATGCGGCCCATTTATTTTTTTCCTAAAAATTACAGGCCATTTGCACTTTCTCGAAATACATGATTTTGCTGGGTTCATTGTAATTATAATGTTGGGTTGGGCCAGTAATGTTATCAAAAAATAAACAGGGGCTGAGCACTTTGTTATAAATATATTTAAATAATAAGTGATATTATTACATTCGTCTTTAAATCTTACCAAGCTTTTGTACACAATCACTAGGATTTTTGTGCCAAAACAATCTAGGATTTTCTTGTTAAGAAATTATTTTTATAAGTTAATAAGATGTGGGATATTGTTTTCTTACATATGTAAGTATCTGTTAAATATATGATGACAATAAAAATAATATATACTAACATATAAAATATTTTAAATATATATAATATAGTTAGAAGGGAAACATAAGTTGGACCTGGCATTCCTATTCTTATATAGAAAAATAGAACAGACATGTGCGTTTTCTTCAAAAAAAAATACATAATTTGGGTTGCTGATGTTTCAGGAAAAATAAAACCTCAGATAGGACGTCCATAGGTCGGTCGATACATTACGGCCCTCAAGAAAATACAAACAGGCCTATGGACCTCCCATCCGAGGTCGTGGGCTGCACATGTTAAAAAAGAAAGCCTAGTCGAGGCAGCCCAAAACCCAGCTGATACTTACTGCCCCAGTGATAATAAATGATACCTGCCAGCTCCCCGGCTTCATTGTGAATTTATCTCCTATAGTAACTACATTGTAGCACCTAAAAAAATGTAACTATGTTGACAAACCCGTGGGCCCCAACGTGAGTATAGCATTAGGAGGAATTATTTTTTCGATGAGGCACTTTCTTGCGTATGGCCATAGACCTGGTGGGTCCCGACTGTCCGCCTCTCCACATACAGTCCTCTCCAGATTCCTCTTGTTTGTTCAGCATGTTCACAACGACAGACAGCAGGATCGCGGCGAGCACACAAAGGCGCAGGAGGGGATCCGACCACCTAAGGAAGTACCTTATTATTAATGAAACTACTGAACTAGCCTAGTGGACAAATGACACTACCCGATAGCTGTTCCGCCCGGGTTCGATTCCACCTGTGTAGGGAAAATATCTCCAAATTTTTTGCCTCTACCTTTATTGACATGTGCGTCCCCATTGTCATCTATGCACACCATGTCCAACACTTGCCAAAACTTCATCCCTCGTTTTCTCTGTTTTTCGCACACTCGACATTGTGTGGGCATTTTGAAAATAGCATATCTTTTTGACTGTGCATCATATGAAGATGTGCTATGCATGAATGTTGATCAGCATGATGTTAACTGGCTGGTAGTTCCATTTTCGACCATGAAAAAAACTTCCAACATGATGTTAACCCTGTTTGAAAAGGCCGTGTTAATATAAATGCTTTGCCTCTGAAAGTTGCAGTTTCTTATCTGAAACTGAACTTGCAGTTTCTTATCTCAAACTGAATATTGCAGTTTCTTATCTGAGAATCACATTGTGTGCACTTTTATACTCCTATGAAACTACATTTTTTAAGTGCTAAAAATAGATCTCTAGAATTCATAAAATACTTCATATGCTCAATACTGCAAATCTAAAATTCAAAAGACATTCATATCTGAAAGTACTCTCAAAATACACAACACAAAACAAAATTCACAACCTGCAAATACTGACAAGCCTAAGCTCCTCCTGACAATTCACAACCTGCCCGACTATTGGGCTGGGGGGACAGTCCCCTCCTATTCCTCGGCGGCAGACAACTGCCCAGTGAGATGATGTGAATGGCGAGGGAGAGGATGGCGGGGAAGTGTCGTCGGGCCAACTGCTTTTCTCCTCTTGCAGTTGGGTTTGGTCGACGAAGACTCCACCAGCTCGCTCTAGCAGGACACCCTCACAAACGGCACCCTGTAGATGCTCGATCCTTCAATCTCTGGTGGATGCTCCGTTTGGGATCAATACTCCCACCACCGCTCCCTCATGATCGGATTCGGTGAATCTGTTTGCTCCATGACCCAGAGGAGCAGCTCTATGTACTCCTGCGCGAGTCCCTCCGAGAGTATCGCCGCCTTTTCACTCTGTTGCAGATATTTGGCCATGGATGTCGCCGTCGCCGCTAGTTGGTCCTTGTTGTCAAACCAAGACTGTATCTCCAACATCCTAGCTAGCGTAACAGGGTCGCCATCTGTGATCCTCACGTATCGGTTGTACTCCTCCATCGATCTACTTATCCATAGCACCTTCACTCACCAGCGGTGGTTTTTGAATGGAAGAGGAGAGGAGTAGCGCTGGTTTTGTATTAGAACGGGAGAGGAGCGACGCTGGTTTTGGACTGGAACAAGAGAGGAGGGGCGGTGGTTTTGAAATGGAAGAGGAGAGGAGCGGCGCTGGATTTAGATTGGAACAGGAGAGGAGCGGCGGTGGTTTAAGAGGAGAAGAGCGGAAGAGCGGCGCTAGTCTTGGAAGTATTTTTTTGTTTTGCGTATTTTGGGTCAAAGTTTGACCACGTACTTTATTTGACAAGCAAAATGTGAATGCATGTCACCAAAAATTGTATCATTTGGTTCATATCTTAATGTACTTTCAAATTATATAATTTTTGCAACGTATAACATATATTTTATGTGCGAAAATCATGGTCTATTATGACCCAGAATAAAAGGGAGACTAGTTAATGTGGGGTCACTTTCTTAATTGAAGGGTAAATTGATTTTGATTTTGATCTAGTCATAGTGCGCCGACCCTCTCGTCCAATCCTAAATCGCTGCCGCACGCTCCTCTCCCTCTTCTCCATTGCAAAACCACCTCCTCTCCTCTCCATCATCTCCATTCCAAAACCACCGTCTCGCCTCTCCCTCTTCTGATCTTCTCCATTGCAAAACCACCTCCTCTCCTCTCCATCATCTCCATTCCAAAACCACCGTCTCTCCTCTCCCTCTTACCTATTGCAAGACCACCATCTCTCCTCCCATCTTCCAAAGCTAGCATCGGACCACTCAGAAGGACATCTATGGAGAGGATGCAACAGCGAATTAGGCAGATCGCCGGCGGCGACCAGGCAAAGTTAGCCAGGTTGAAGGAGATCCTTACTTGGTTTGACAATGAGTGGGAGATTTCTAGGATGGTGAGGGCCATGTGGCAATGTATCCGAAAGAGCGAGACATGGCGAAGAGGGCGGCGATGTACATGTACTCGTCGGCGGCAATCACGCCGCAGTCCTCCGAGTTAATCCAGTATCTATTTTGGGCGATGGAGCAGACAGATTCGCCCGAGGTGAAAGTTAGGCGGAGGTGTTGGGCGTACAGGTCGAAGGTCGAGCACCCAGAGGATAACGAATCGATCGAGTATGGTGTGTCGTTCGTGAGGGTGCAGAGCCAGCTGGAGCCACATGAGTATTCGTTCTCCCATCGCAAGAGGAGGCCGGATGGCGCGACAGTGCTTCCCCGCCGTTCTCCACGGTTCCCTTGATGCTCGCCTCGTTTCAACGGCGGCGGTAGGGTTTAAGGTAAGCTACACACTAACCTAATCTTCCACCTGTTCATGCTTACAATCAGTGTGACAGCTATAGACAATCATGCTTACAATCAGTCTCCGAGTACTACGCCAATCACCCTAAAATAGCTCTGGACCTTTGGGTCAAAGTTGTGTCACAGTGTACAAATAAAGAAAAATAGATTGGTGCTTCTTTCAGAAAAGAGTACTCCCTAGAAAACTGCCAATATAAGCTACTAGTATTTGGTTAGAGGATTTGCTGCCCAGAAAGATCTGTCCATAGAGAGAGCGCCACACATCCCACTGGTGGTTGTGGATGCCAATGCGTACATGGAGCATGGTTGGTGTCGGTAATTTTTACTTGGCACACCTTGCAGTCTGCATATATGTCGGTTCCATACGTACATTTGTGCAGTTCCACCAAAATGCAGCTAAATAACCCTGTTTTCATAGATAATGAAAAAGCGTGATTACATTATAGTGGCACTAGTTGATGAAACACACAAAATAAATAGAAGAAAATATTGCGATAGTATCATAGTATGCCATGCTGCAAGGGCGAGATGGGCCCTGCGACGCCTTATACTAGAAATCGTCCCAAGTCTCCCAGATACACCTTCTGCCAGTGATGAACATCAGTGTACAGCGGTAGTACAAGGAGGCGCCTTGAGACATTCAAATCTCTATTTTTGTACAGATCAACTAAAATTAAGCACCCCAGTTTGTAGAAACGCTTAAACATTAACAACGAGACTAGTTGATGAAACATACATTAACAAAGAGAAGCACTTTCTTTATCTACATTGGAAATGAAATGATAGAGAGGACACTCGCTCTATTTTAACTGTATTATTACTTCATTTTATCATTGACACTAGGGTCGAGCAGGTGGCAAACAAGGTGTACCGTGCGTCGCAAGGATGGAGGCCAGGGGTGCTTAGACTGGGATGCTGAGGCTGGCTCTTTCAGTCACCAACATGGATGATTCAATTCATGGCACCTTTTGGTGCAGTTCACCTAAAATGAAGCAATGTCCCGTGAACTAGAAGCTTCTTCTTCATTTTTTTAAGAAAAGGGCTCCATCCCCAGTTCCATTTCCATCAGAAGACGAAACCCATAGAGCTTCTTCTTCATTAGTTGCAATAAAATTGAGCAACATCAAGGTTGGTTGTGAAGCTCCTGGAATGTTCAACTATAATTTGGATATCATTTGTGCAGTTCAACTAAGATCGAGCGTGAAATGTATATCTCTGTTTGCACAAAAAAGGTGGAAAGGAGGGTGACTTACAAGTGATGAAACATGCATCAAATGAAAAGAAGCATGTTCCTTATCTGAATGGCAATCCTACAAGGACAATAGCAATTTCTAATGCAGTGGCATTGCTATATATTAGTGTGGGCATTAGGATTAACTATGACAACCATTAAATACGGCATTACTTTGGGCATGGGAGAGTAGGCGGACCAGGACAGTTGCATTTCTAATGAAAAGAACCAACTTATCTTAATGGGAAATTTAGAAGGACATGTAAAAAAGTGCCATTGATTCATATTACTGGAGGCATTACATTGAAAACAACATTGGTTTAATGTGTCCTTACTTTTAACAGTGCGACTGCTACATTTTACCAGTGGCATTACATAAGAGTGGCTCTGGGCAACAAACATCACAACAGGATATCTGGGTTGGTCCCATTTTTGTTCGGTATAGCCACCTTATACTGTGTGAGGCTAGCAAATCTAGTGTTGGACTTACTCTGTTGACTTGTCCCCCAGTCCCCACTTTCTTTCCTTTTTCAACCAATAGATCGGGTTTATATTGAGTTTGTACTGCGTTTCCCTTTATTTCCCTATTAGACCTAGAGACCAGTTGGATAGCCAGTCTCTGTTACTTTTTCCCCCATTATTTCCTCTTTTGACCAAGTCCTAGATTCAGGTAACAAATCTTCCCCCACCCCCACCCCCTTTCTTCCTTGTTTGAACCAAGTAGTACTAGATTCGAGTGCATGAACTAGTTTTACCTCTTAACAATAAAAATTTAGGTGGTTTTCGAACAGCTGATCGATCCTATCTATGAGGGGGCCTGAGAAATAGTAAAAGATAGAAATGCAGCGACATCAGGAGCTCCGGAAGTAGAGCAAGGCCGGTTTCTAAGGAAGTTATACCTGATGGTCACCGGGATGTCGCTAGGTGGGCAGCGGGAGGCCGGATCTGCCCACACTACGGCAGCGAGGAAGAAGGGGTCGGAGGCCCTCCCTCGCCAGCGGTGCTTGGGAGAGAATGGTAAGGCAGGCTGATCGGGACGCGCCAACAATGGGTAAGAGCCGTCGCCGAGGACGACCGTGTGAAGTTGCACCTTCTCACCTTCCCCGACGGAGAGGATCCGGCTGGATCTATGACCAGCAGTGAGCAGAGAGAGTGTGTGGCCACCGCTGTCGTGTTTAGATCTGGAGAGGATGAGACAGTGTGAAGAGAGCAACACTAGCAAGCAAGCGCGGAGGTTCCTGCCTATATAGTGGAGTACTAGTTTTCTTTTGTCTACTGGAGCCGGCTTGACCTCGTCAATGACTGTCGAGAAGTCTTCATGCATGTGGCCCAGAGGCGGAATTGTCGTCATTTTGATCTGAAGCACCAGATTATAACATATAACACGAAAAAATGCCACATGAGAAGAAATCATAACCTCACTGCCCAAAGGAGACAACATGAATCCTGATGGACAAACTAGATGAGGATCAAAGCTCAAATTAAAGATAAACTTGTAGAAAAGGGGTCCGTCGATAGATGTCCTAATTAACATAACCGCCTTGACATAGATGGGAGCCAAGTAGTCTTCGTGCATGTGCCCCCAATGACTAGCCCAACTCAGTCATCCGAAGTGATCTGAAGCACATGACACCTAATTTTGCGAGATGACAAGAAACCTTTTTTAGATTTCTCATCAAAACTATAGCCCTGTACAACACAGCTTGCACGATATGTAGACGATAGCCAATCCAGGCGTGTCTGCTGGAGTCTGGTCACATGCATGGATGAACTGATCTTTTGTGTCTTGCAGGGATCGTCCAGGCAGCAACATAGTACAACACTTCTCTAGTACTATCGCCCGTCTCCCTCTCCTATTAAGTCACCCGACTTACGGGGCCGGGGAGTGTGCCTATGGTCGGTTCTGAATTGTGGTCTCACATGTGTTTGCAAACGCAATATGACGCGCGTCTCATTCGGACAGGAGTGTGCCAGACCAACTGACCGTCTGGGGTGCGACGCGAACGCGACAGGCATGCTGTATACTCCGTACATGTGTACCGCCGTTTTCTAGAGGCTTTGCTCCACGGCGCAATCCATGGATACAAAATTAGTATATTTTACTATTTAAAAGTCGAGGGCGGGGCTTTTCCTGTGCGGTAGGCGGGGCAGTTCCGCCTAGTCGGTTCGACAGAGAAGCAAGAAGATGAGGGAGTAGGTTGCTGCAAACGTACGGCTGTGTGATTTGACAGCGAGTTATTGCTGGATAGGTGGGGCCCCGTGATTTGACTTGCCATTATCATTTTAACTGCAGCGCTACGACTGGCATGAGTCTCCCGATTCCTGACCACCTCCATATAGGTGCCTCTCCCAATGCTCCACCATGTAGTACAGGCTGGCTCTTGCATGAGAGCCCACTTCTCCACTTTTTCCTTGCCTCTCTTTCCTCCACATATGCAAAAATGCCATGTAAAGCACACTATTGTACTTAGTTGCTCCTACAGGTGCTAAGCTTGCCACATAGGCATAAAGTCTGATGTGGCAAGTTAATTAAGAAGAGAGATACTAGTTTGGTGACCCAAGGAAGAAATGGTGCTAAGCACGTGTACCTAGGTGAAAAGACAATTTTGAGTCTATAGCTAATTAAATAAAGCAAACTTAGCAACAAAAAACTAATAAGCACCTATGCATTGGGGACTTGATTGCTCAGCCATTTAATGCCCTTAGCACCTCATCTAAAGCACCATTTCATTGGAAGAGGTCACTCCTTGGTAAATGCAATAAATACTACTCCCTCTGTCCCATAATATAAGAATGTTTTTGGAAGTACACTAGTGTCAAAAACATTCTTATATTATGGGACGGAGGGAGTACGAAGAAAGAGATAGCGATAAGGAAAAATAATACACTCATAGCCAACCCTATAGCCAACCTTATAGCTAACCTTGTTGTAGTATGAGTGACTAAGTGATGACATGCCAACATCAGATAGCCTAATGCACCATGTTAAATCTCCAAGGGCGCGACCGCGCGAGCAACGCGACGGTCGTGGTAGGCGCGACCATGATACGGGCTGCTTGCAGCCCTTGGATCTGAGATCAAACGGTCGCATGCTAAGTTGCTGAAAATTTGTAGAATAACCCTCCAAGATAGGATATTCACCCATATGTCTAGAATCATGCCATGCAACCGTTCGATCTCAGATCCAAGGGCTCTTGGAAGCCCGTATCATGGGAGAATGGAAAGCCACTACCCTGCCATTCGCACGCTGGCAGTTTGCTCCTACTCGTCCCCGCACGTACTTTAATATTACGGCGGTTCGCTCCTAGTCGTCCCGTCCTTTCTCATTACGACAATTCCACTATTCCTAACCCTCCTCCCAAATCCATGGCGTCCCAAATCTCCATGATCAGTGGTGAGTACAAGGTTAGAACCATCACCGGTGAGTTCGACGTCATCTACACCCGTTCTTCCGTGACGGTGAAAGGATGCCTTGCTCGCTTCACAGGCATGTTCAAAAACTCAGATGATGAGTGGGTCGCTGGGCTAGATGTTGAGTACACCACAGTCTTGGGACGAGAGAAGGATCTAAAGGAGGAAGAAAGGAAGAAGCCTGTCGTGATCTAGGTTTGCGTGCATGACTTATGCTTGGTCTACCACATATGACATGTCGGCGTTACATGCCTAGATTTTAAGAACTTCCTTAAGAGCAACCTAGTCAAATTTGTTACTGTAGACTTTACGAACGACAAAAGAGTCTTGGGTCAGATAGGCCTGATTGTAGGCAACCCCTTCGACCTCCAGAAGAATCGGCTGCTGCCCTCCAGTGGTCAGCCTTCAATGCTGACCCTGGCGGGAGCCATGGTTCATCCTTCGTACGGTAAACTGGAGAAACCTCATTACACGTTTCATCATCATGCATGGCAGCGGAATGTACTAGATATAGACCACATGCACTATGCTACAATGGATGGCTACCTTTGTTTCAATATCTACAAGGGTTGGATGAAGAGCAAGAGCCAAGTGTGCGGTTCAAACAAAGAAGTATCGGCCAAGAGGAAGAGGGACAAGGACGAAGTCGAGGACGTGGACAAGGACTCTGAGTAAGGTAGCAGTGTCGTTGCTCATGGTGGTTCTAATGCAGTGTCTACCGGATTAGTTGCATAGTTTAATTTCAGGTGTGCTTAGTTTAATTTGAGGGATGTGTTGTGCTGAGCCCCCAGCAGAACTATGTTATGTTTCTTCTCGGTACTTTAACTATTCAGTATGTACATACTAGTATTTCTTACATTTCATCTTTTAGTTGGTATAGTACTACCACTCGTTTCTTCAAATTATATATGTACAATATATATGGCCAACATCATACAACCAACAGTTTAGTTGTCAAAGAATTTCAGGGTGCTTAGTTTTTTTGAAGAATTCCAGGGTGCTTACTTTTATTTGAGGGGTGGGTTGTGCTGGTCACCATTATTGTGACTAGACTTTTTAATAGTACTATATGCATAATTTGGCGACGAGCGCTCTCTATATGTACCACTTTTTTTAATTTCAAGTTTTGCTCCATGGCGCAATCCATCGATACTACTACTTTATAAAAGTATACATTTTTTAAATGGCTAGAGGGCGGGGCAGTCTAGGTTGGTGGGTTTCACGAGAGGCGAGGGCCTTTCTGATTTGATGGCTCATTACTGCTGGAAGGCAGGGCCTTGTGATTTGACTGCTTGTATAAATGTGCCGACGACCTGAGGAGGAGCAAAGAACCATGCGGTATACTCAAGTTTTCCACTGGAGTAGTACTACGATGGAGGAGCACGAAACACGACAACCCAGTGCCATATGGCGATAAAATATGATCTAATTTGCTAGTCATCTCATTGTTAGCATTGTTCTACTCATGCCTCGCAGAGAATGTGACACGTGCGGCGAAACACCCGAAGAAAAAGATGAAACACAGGAGCAAAAGAAGAAGGAAGATTATCACCCCAAATGATCTAATTTGCCGCGGAGTCATAACTGCTTCTTCATCGCCTCCACGACATCCATCTCCTTGCGCGTCTCCTCCGCCATCTTCTTCATTCTGTCCATGACGCGGGATTTATCGACACGAGCCTTCATCATCTGTTCCACGGCCGCATTATGTACCTTGACAGCAGCCGTGTGCTCGATGCGGAGCTTCGCCAACTCCTCCTTCTGCTCCATGACGAGGGCCTGCAGCATCTTCATCGAGGAACTACTATTCTCATGCAGCTTATTCCAGCCGGCGTTCTTCTCCTTCAATAGGCTGAGCTCGTGGCAAAGCTTCGCCTTTTCCTCCTGAAATTGCAGGATTTCACCGGTCGCCTTCTTCTCTGAGGCAATGCTCTTCTTCAGCAGCATCACCAAGCCAGCGGTCAACTCCCCCTGCTTATTGAGCTCAGCGGGCATGTCGTCGAGGCTCTCCTTCAGTAGCTCCACCAAGCCATGGATGAACTCCTTCTGCTTATTGAGGTTCTTATTGAGCTGATCGGGCATGCCGTCGAGGGATAACGACTCCAGTGCCGCCGGCTCGGCATGTTCGCCTCCGCAGCTAGGGCGCTCCTGGGAGCCATCGCCTGCCCGTGAGAGATCTTTCGAGGTCTCTGCATGGCGGTGAGCCCTCTCTTTTTTTTCGACAGCCTTGGTTGCCGGTCCCTTGTTACGAGTAGTTCTCGACCTAGAGCTCTACTCACCGGCCATGGAAAGGACGGACAAAGAAGAAGCACTTATGAGGAGGAAAGGTAGAGTAATTTTCGGTTAGGCAGTTCCCCTTTTTATAACCTAAGTACTAGCACTAGTACTAATACCTGCATAGTGGGAACACGTTCAGGTTTGGTACGTACTAGTAGGTGTGAGCAGGCTTTCGAATGGGATGGGAACAAGGTAAAGATTAATTGATGGTTTTGGTTTCGAGGCCTGAAACGGCTCCCGATGAGTTTAGTGGAAGATAAATTTCAAGTAGACTACACTGCTGAAATGCGTAAATATTTTGTTACTGTCAAAAATTGGCACAAAATACAAAGGAGACCAATGGAAGTACTACTAGCAACCCATGATTTAACTACTCGCATGCGCGCAGTGGAGCAGTAATGTCTTTCTTCTACCCCCACGTCCACTCAATTTGCATGCGCTGTATTAATTGACCATCAATGAAGTGAACGACTTTACACGCGTCAAATTATCACATGGGGTGGATCTTGGTACAAAATTGCGTCTGCCCGTGTACCCGCGTGTGCATGCGAGGGAATGAGTGTGTGTGTGGTGTGCGTGCACATCTTCGCTTCGTGCATGTACCGACAGTATGGCTTAGGGAGGATGAGTACATTCTTCTGGAACCAGCAGCACGACACTGTGGTCAATCCACACAAGGAGGTCGCGACAACGCCTCCACATGTGCCACGTGGCTTCATGAACTGTAAGAGAGACACTGTGTAGCGTGCCATTGGAATTCTAATTTACGTGTTTTGCACATACTCGAAGTACTAGTAAGGTACACATTGATACGTCTCCATCGTATCTATAACTTTTGATTGTTCCATGCCAATATTATTCAACTTTCATATACTTTTGGCAACTTTTTATACTATTTTTGGGACTAACATATTGATCCAGTGCCCAGTGCCAGTTTTGGTTTGTTGCATGTTTTATGTTTCGCAGAAACCCCATATCAAACGGAGTCCAAACGGGATAAAAACGGGCGGAGAATATTTTTGGAATATTTGTGACATCTGGGAAGAAGAATCAACACGAGACGGTACCCGAGGGGGTCACGAGGCAGGGGGCGCGCCCCTGACCCTCGTGGGCACCCCGTAAGGCGGTTACTGCTCTTCTTTGGCCGCAAGAAAGCTATTTTTTGGAGAAAAATCTAGGCGAAGGTTTCAATCCAATCGGGGATACGGATCTTCAGATATAAAAGAAACGGTTAAAGGGCAGAATCAGAGAGCGCAGAAACAGAGGGAGACAGAGAGATAGATCCAATCTCAGAGGGTATCTCTCCCCTCCCACGCCATGGGAGCCAAGTACCAGAGGGGAAACCCTTCTCCCATCTAGGGAGAAGGTCAAGGAAGAAGAAGAAGAAGGGGGCTCTCTCCCCCTTGCTTCAGGTGGCGCTGGAACGCCACCGGGGGCCATCATCATCACCACAATCTACAACAACACCTCCATCATCTTCACCAACATCTCCATCACCTTCCCCCATCTATATTCAACGGTCCACTCTCCCGCAACCCGATGTACCCTCTACTTGAACATGGTGCTTTATGCTTCATATTATTATCCAATGATGTGTTGCCATCCAATGATGTCTGAGTAGATTTTGGTTGTCCTACCGGTGATTGATGAATTGCTATGATTGGTTTAATTTGCTTGTGGTTATGTTGTTGTCCTATTGCCCTCCGTGTCGCGCAAGCGTGAGGGATTCCCGCTGTAGGGTGTTGCAATATGTTCATGATTCACTTATAGTGGGTTGCTTGAGTGACAGAAGCATAAACCCGAGTAAGGGGGTTGTGGCGTATGGGATAAAGGGGACTTGATGCTTTAATGCTATGGTTGGGTTTTACCTTAATGATCTTTAGTAGTTGCGGATGCTTGCTAGAGTTCCAATCATAAGTGCATATGATCCAAGAATAGAAAGTATGTTAGCTTATGCCTCTCCCACATAAAACTTGTTATCGGTCTAGTATAGTAGTCAATTGCTTAGGGACAATTTCACAACTCCTACCACCACTTTTCCACACTCGCTATATTTACTTTATTGCTGCTTTATCTAAACAGCCCCTAGTTTATATTTATGTGCTCTTTATTATCTTGCAAAGATATCCAACAAGACCTACAAAGTACTTCTAGTTTCATACTTGTTCTAGGTAAAGCGAACGTCAAGCGTGCGTAGAGTTGTATCGGTGGTCGATAGAACTTGAGGGAATATTTGTTCTACCTTTAGCTCCTCGCTGGGTTCGACAATCTAACTTATCGAAAGAGGCTACAATTGATCCCCTATACTTGTGGGTTATCAGGACCTTTTTCTGGCGCCGTTGCCGGAGAGTCAAAGCATCGGGTGAATATTCTCGTGTGTGCTTGTCTGCTTTATCACTAAGTAGATTTTATTTGTTGTTCTAAGTTGTTCTCTATCTTTAGTTATGGATATGGAACATGAAATACCAAAAAAATTAGGTGTACTTGCTACTCGTGGAGATGGGGAACCTCCTAAAACCCTCGATGTTGGTTATGTGAAAAATATTATGTACTACTTTGATAATCCTGAGAAAACCCCATTCAATTATGTTATGGGAGACACGTTGGATCAACGTGGATACTTTAGGGATTATGGATTGACTCAAAAAGGGAAACTATTATGGGATCAAATTCATATGTTGCATTGGTATGCTCGTCAACTATGCTTGTGATATGATTATACTTGTTGCTCTAGGATGAAGGCTCCACACCTTTACTTTTCGTGCAAATTTAATGATAATGAAACCTTAGCTTCTTATGCTAACGGTATATATGATTACCATGATGTGGAACAAATAGAAGAATTTGTTGCTTTTATGGGTGCTTATGAAATTGAATCTTTGTTTAAAACATGTGAAAATCTTGATGATGTTGTTTACAGATCTGAAAATTTTGCTATACCTAAATATTGTTATGAGAATTATGAATATAATTCTGATATTGATGCATTTATTGAGGAAGTCTCCGCTGTCCAAGAAGAGACTAATATTTTCTAGGAGTCTATGGAAGAAGAAATTGATGAAACTATGAGTCCATTGGATGAAAAAGATGATGAGGAGAGTGAAGAACAAAAGGAGGAAGAGCGGATTAGCTACCCGTGCCCACCTTCTAATGAGAGTAACTCTTCAACTCAAACATTGTTTAATTCCCCTTCGTGCTTACCGAAGGATGATTGCTATGATGATTGTTATGATCCCATTGATTCTCTTGAAATATCCCTTTTTGATGATGCTTGCTATGCTTGTGGCCAAGATGCCAATATGAATTATTCTTATGGAGATGAACTTGATATAGTTCCTTATGTTAAACATGAAATTGTTGCTATTGCACCCACGCATGATAGTCCTATTACCTTTTTGAATTCTCCAAACTACACTATATCGGAGAAGTTTGTGCTTATTAAGGATTATATTGATGGGTTGCCTTTTACCATTGCACATAATGATTTTTATAGATATAATATGCATGTTATTGCTGCTCCTACTTGCAATTATTATGAGAGAGGAACTATATCTCCACCTCTCTATGTTTCCAATATGATAAAATTGCAAGAAACTGTTTATACTATGCATTGACCTTTACTATGTGTGCATGAATTGTTCTTTTATGACATGCCGATGCATAGGAAGAGAGTTAGACTTTTTTGTTGCATGATATATGTTACTTTGTGCTCACTACTAAATTACAAATCATTGTTAATTAAAATTGGCTTTGATATACCTTGGGATCCGAGTGGATCAATTACTTGAGCACTATATGCCTAACTTAATGGCTTTAAAGAAAGCGTTGCCAGGGAGACAACCCGGAAGTTTTAGAGAGTCATTTATTTCTGTTGAGTACTTTTATTTAGTCTAAAAACAAAAAAATAAAGAGGGGAACCCAAAACTTTTCAAAAAGGAAAGAGAAAGTGAGAGAGACAAACATTGTTGAAGTGGGAGAGCTCCTTGAACTTTGGTCATGCTCACGGAAACTTTGTGAATCTTAATTACAGAAACTTTTCATCAAAAATAATTACCCCCTTATACAATTCCATTGTATTATAAAAATAATGTGCCAATGTTTGCCTTTAGGATGTTTACAATGCTTGTTGGTTTGTACGATGCAGGACAGAAACTTTGGCTGTAGTGCACGATTTTAAATTTTTTACTCAAACGTCAAACGGTTATGATTCTTTTGCGCTGTCTTGATGTACAAATTGTTTATTTTTCCTAATTTTGGTAGAATTTTTGGGGTAACATAAGTATGGTGAATGTTCAGATTGCTACACACTGTTCTATTTTTGATGCATATTTTGCTTGTTTTGACAAAACTATCAATTTCTATCAGTGGATTAAGCCATGGAAAAGCTATATTACAGTAGACACAATGAAAAAACAAAAACAAAGATGAATTGGTTTGCAATAGTACCTATAGTAGTGATTTGATTTATTATACTAATGGATCTTACCAAGTTTTCTGTTGAAGTTTTGTGTGGATGAAGTGTTTGATCGACGAGGTCTCGATATGAGGAAAAGGAATAGAGGCAAGAGCTCAAGCTTGGGGATGCCCAAGGCACCCCAAGTAAATATTCAAGGAGAGTCAAGCGTGTAAGCTTGGGGATGCCCCGGAAGGCATCCCCTCTTTTCTTTAACAAGTATCGGTATGTTTTCGGATTCATTTCGTTCATGCGATATGTGCAAGTCTTGGAGCGTCTTTTGCATTTAGTTTTCACTTTTATTTTTTGCACCATGCTGGTATGAGATAGTCCTTGGTTTATTTAAAGAATGCTCGTTGCACTTCACTTAAATCTTTTGAGTATGGCTTTATAGAATGCTTCATGTTCTTCACTTATATCATTTGAAGTTTCGATTGCCTGTTTCTCTTCACATAGAAAACCGCCATTTATAGAATGCTCTTTGGCTTCACTTATATTTGTTAGATCATGGGCATATCTTTTGTAGAAAGAATTAAACTCTCTTGCTTCACTTATATCTATTTAGAGAGATGACAGGAATTGGTCATTCACATGGTTAGTTATAAAATCCTACATAAACTTGTAGATAGCTGAATATGATATATTTGATTCCTTGCAATAGTTTTGCGATATAAAGATGGTTATATTAGAGTCATGCTAGTGGGTAGTTGTGGATGGTAGAAATACTTGTGTTGAAGTTTGTGATTCTCGTAGCATGCACGTATGGTGAACCGTTGTGTAACGAAGTTGGAGCATGAGGTATTTATTGATTGTCTTCCTTATGAGTGGTTGTCGGGGACGAGCGATGGTATTTTCCTACAAATCTACCCCCCTAGGAGCATGCACGTAGTACTTTGTTTCAATGACTAATATATTTTTGCAATAAGTATGTGAGTTCTTTATGACTAATGTTGATTCCATGGATTATACGCACTCTCACCCTTCCATCATTGCTAGCCTCTTCGGTACCATGCATTGCCCTTTCTCACATCGAGAGTTAGTGCAAACTTTGCCGGTCGTGATATGATACGCTCTATCACACATAAGCCTCCTTATATCTTCCTCAAAACAGCCACCATACCTACCTATTATGGCATTTCCATAGCCATTCTGAGATATATTGCCATGCAACTTCCATCATCATCATATACATGACTTGAGCATTCATTGTCATATTGCCTTGCATGATCGTAAGATAGCTAGCATGATGTTTTCATGGCTTATCCGTTTTTTGGTATCTCTGCTATGCTAGATTATTGCACATCTTGGTACACCGCCGGAGGCATTCATATAGAGTCATATCTTTGTTCTAGTATCGAGTTGTAATATTGAGTTGTAAGTAAATAAAGTGTGATGATCATCATTATAGAGCATTGCCCCATAGAAAAAAGAGGCCAAAGAAGCCTAAATAAAAAAGGGGGCCAAAGAAGCCCGCCCAAAAAAAAGGAGAAAAGGGGCAATGTTACTATCTTTTTACCACACTTGTGCTTCAGAGTAGCACCATGTTCTTCATATAGAGAGTCTCCTATATTGTCACTTTCATATACTAGTGGAAATTTTCATTATAGAACTTGGCTTGTATAGTCCAACGATGGGCTTCCTCAAATGCCCTAGGTCTTCATGAGCAAGGAAGTTGGACGCACACCCACTTAGTTTCAGTTTGAGCTTTCATACACTTATTGCTCTTAGTGCATCTGTTGCATGACAATCCCTACTCCTTGCATTGACATCAATTGATGGGCATCTCCATAGCCCGTTGATTAGCCGCGTCGATGTGAGACTTTCTCCCTTTTTGCCTTCTCCACACAACCTCCACCATCATACTCTATTCCACCTATAGTGCTATATTCATGGCTCATGTATTGCGTGAAAGTTGAATAGGTTTGAGAACATCAAAAGTATGAAACAATTGCTTGGCTTGTCATCGGGGTTGTGCATGATATGAATATTTTGTGTGATGAAGATGGAGCATAGCCAGACTATATGATTTGGTAGGGATAACTTTCTTTGGCCATGTTGTTTTGAAAAGACATGATTGCTTTATTAGTACACTCGAAGTATTACTGTTCTTATGTCAAATGATGGACTATTGCTTTGAATAACTCGTGTCTTACTATTCATGGCATGATTAGACATATGTCTGGCTATGTAGCATTCCACATCAAAAATTATCTTTTTTTATCATTTACCTACTCGAGGACGAGCAGTAATTAAGCTTGGGGATGCTGATACGTCTCTGTCGTATTTAGAATTTTTGATTGTTCCATGCCAATATTATTCAACTTTCATATACTTTTGGCAACTTTTTATACTATTTTTGGGATTAACATATTGATCCAGTGCCCAGTACCAGTTCCTGTTTGTTGCATGTTTTACGTTTCGTAGAAACCCATATCAAACGGAGTCCAAACGGGATAAAAACGGACGGAATAAAAACGGACAGAGAATATTTTTGGAATATTTGTGACATCAGGGAAGAAGAATCAACACGAGACGGTGCCCGAGGGGGTCACGAGGCAGGGGGCGCGGCCCTGACCCTCGTGTCCACCCCATAAGGCGGTTATTGATCTTCTTTGGCCGCAAGAAAGCTAATTTTCAGAGAAAAATCTGGGCCAAGGTTTCAATCCAATCGGAGTTACTGATCTCCGTATATAAAAGAAACGTTGAAAGGGCAGAATGAGAGAGCGCAGAAACAGAGAGAGACAGAGAGATAGATCCAATCTCGGAGGGACTCTCACCCCTCCCACGCCATGGGAGCCAAGGACCAGAGGGGAAACCCTTCTCCCATCTAGGGAGAAGGTCGAGGAAGAAGAAGAAGAAGGGGGGCTCTCTCCCCGTTGCTTCCGGTGGCGCCGGAACATCGCCGGGGGCCATCATCGTCACCCCAATCTACACCAACACCTCCATCATCTTCACCAACATCTCCATCACCTTCCCCCATCTATATTCAGCAGTCCACTCTCCCGCAACCCGCTGTACCCTCTACTTGAACATGGTGCTTTATGCTTCATATTATTATCCAATGATGTGTTTCCATCCTATGATGTCTGAGTAGATTTTCGATGTCCTGCCGGTGATTGATGACTTGCTATGATTGGTTTAATTTCCTTGTGGTTATGTTGCTCTCCTATTGTGCCCTCCGTGTCGCACAAGCGTGACGGATTCCCATTGTAGGGTGTTGCAATATGTTCATGATTTGCTTATAGTGGGTTGCTTGAGTGACAGAAGCATAAACCCGAGTAAGGGGGTTGTGGCGTATGGGATAAAGGGGACTTGATGCTTTAATGCTATGGTTGGGTTTTACCTTAATGATCTTTAGTAATTGCAGATGCTTGCTACAGTTCCAATCAAAAGTGCATATGATCCAAGAAGAGAAAGTATGTTAGATTATGCCTCTCCCACATAAAACTTGCTATCGGTCTAGTAAAGTTGTCAATTGCTTAGGGACAATTTCACAACTCCTACCACCACTTTTCCACACTCGCTATATTTACTTTATTGCTTCTTTATCTAAACAGCCCCTAGTTTATATTTACGTGCTCTTTATTATCTTGCAAACCTATCCAACAACACCTACAAAGTACTTCTAGTTTCGTACTTGTTCTAGGTAAAGCGAACATCAAGCACGCGTAGAGTTGTATCGGTGGTCGATAGAACTTGAGGGAATATTTGTTCTACCTTTAGCTCCTCATTGGGTTCGACACTCTTACTTATCGAAAGAGGCTACAATTGATCCCCTATACTTGTGGGTTATCACACGTGCATTGCACGCATCAGATTTTGCAACCAAATTATGCATAAATACCACACTATAGCATGTAAGCTCTGAGTCATATATGCCTAATGTAGACCTTCGTTTAATTCTTATTGTTCATCTCATTCAAAATCAATTAGTTTTTATAAAAAATCTAGGGCCTCTTGGATTCGTAGGATTTCCAAAAGGAGGGAATTGGGAAAACATGGGATTATAGTGGAATGTCGTCTTGAATCCTACAGGATTTTACAAGTGTTTGATTGTGCATAGAAAAAACACAGAATTCTTTCAAAGAGGTTTGAGTGGATGGGATGTTTCCTATGAAATCTAGTACAAATGAATCATATGTAAAAATTCATATGGGTTACAATCCTATGAATCAAACAACCAAGATAGGAAAAAATCCTAAGTATTAGAATCCTCCAAAATTCCTTTGAGAATCCTTTGAATCAAAGAATCCCTTAATCTATTTTATGATTCATGGAATTGTGCGTTGTAAAGCATAAAGTAAAAACAAATAATGGCAATTCAACTAGAAAAAAAGTTTGGCCAGTTATGATATGGAAGATTCTAGAGCAAAGGAGAACCACTGGTGTTTTGAGGTTTATGCATTATGCTTAAGTTCAACCATGGAGTCTGCTAGATTGTACATGTGGCAAAATCCGGTGGGGGGCTAGAAGATGGTCCGAGGGGCCGAGTGGAGGGAGACTATGAAGGAGTGCACAAGTGTTACCTGTTGCGCTCAGTGGGCGAGAACGTGCGCTGTTGCGCTCAGTGGCGGAGCCATGAAAAATAAATGAGCTAGGTGGCCAAGCATTGGTAATCCTTTATGAGGAGGGCCAATTCATGAACTTAAACCATTTTTAGCAGCAATTGTCTAATGATCACATTCATATTAGCCTCGATATATAGTTATGTTAGGGGGGGGTGGGCCCTTGTTGCCCCCTATCTTCGCCACTGTGCGTGTGTCTGAGAGATGAAGCGGAAGGCATTGATGATGAGAGGGGGATGTTGGATATATAATTAATGTGGGTGTATTAGCTATATATGTAGGGGTTGTTTGGTTCTAGGCCTAGGAGTGCCACACTTTGCCATACAATGTTGCCAAACTTGCCTAAGGTTAGTTCTTCAAAATGAGAGCCACAAGATGGCAAGCCTAAGGGAATCTTGCCACACTTGTTGTGTGTATGTGACATGGGACCATACTGTGGCTTGCATAAGATGTGGCTTGAACCAAACACACACCTAAGTTGGTCAAATTTGCCTAACCTTAGGTGTGGCACGCTTTGGCAAACTTAGTCTCAAACCAAACAACCCCGTAATCCTATATAGAGAGGTATAGATTGATCGATGTGGACGTGGGAAAGAGGGTGAGACCTCACTTGATATATTGATTGATCGGTTTGTGTGGAAAACTATGAAAGACCTAGCTATATACACACACAGACATAGAGGAACATCGATCATTGTGCATGCACGCGTGAGAGATAAAGAATGCCCGATATGATCGAGAGGGGGATGTGTGTGGGTGTGTGCCTTCATGGGAGACCGACTTAAAGAAAAAGATTGCATGTGTGTGATGGATAATGCCGACTAGTAGTGTGTGTGCATGCATGCACGAGAGAAATTTAGTGGTACAATTATAAAGAGAAGACGACTGTGTGGGTGTAAAAGACTAGGTGAGGTCATAATCAATGTAAAGTTGAATTCAAATATTTGAATAAGAGATCCTGATGTTTGAAACCCATGCATGCATGAATATAACGGAGATCTGCGGGGTGTGATTTGGAAACGAGCATGTTGTAATGTATACACATTGAACAAGGTCAGACAAATTTGAATTTGAGATATCGATGGCAGACATCGTTTGGCAACATTCCATCCGTGCATGGACACACTATTCTAGTTGGAGATGATGGGTGGCTTTCGCATCACATATCTATATCAATACCCCTATATATATTATATTATATATTTTTTATATTGTGTGCTGGTAACTTTAACTTTGAAAGATGGTCATTGGATGAGGTGAATCCGATGGTGCAGAGATGGCAAATTTGAGCATTACTGGCCGTTGGATATCATCTAGATTCCACCAGATTTCGCCACATGTACAATCTAGAAGACTCCATGGTTGAACATTACCATAATTCACAAACCTCAAAACACAAGCACTTCTTCTTTGTTCTAGAATCTTCCGTATCAGAATTGCCCAAATATTTTTCTACATGATTGTCCATTATTTGTTTTTACTTTATGTCTTACAACCACAATTCCATGAATCTTAAAATAGATTAGATTTCTTATAAAAACTAGATGACTTTGAATGAAATGAACTATAAGAATTAAACGAACATCTACATCATGCATATATGACTCAAAGCTTACATGCTATAATGTGGTATTTATTCATAATTTGGTTGCCAAATCTCATGCGTGCAATGCACGTGTACCTTACTCTAGTCTAAATGGTGTTTGTGTGTGTGTTGTGCGTGTTGAGGTGCAAATTGTATTTTTTTGGGCACGGGTTAAGCTTGTTCTCCCGAAATTTCAAGTTGCGCCTTGTTATGCCGAAATTTCAAGCTAGCGTCTCTGTCTATCGTGCTGCAAAACTCCCGCCTCTTCAACCCGCTCCTTGTTACCCCAAAATATTTAAGATATATCTTTGTCTCGCTGTGCTCCGACAACTCCCTCCATCTCAACCCACGCCTTGCTATTCCAAAATTACAACGTGCGCGAAAACTCCCACCTCCTGTGAAATCTCGACACGCGAAATGCCCGTGGTACCCTTGAACCGAAAGAACCACCTCAAATCGGTGGGGGTACTTTTGTAACTTACCGCACATTTCGGACAAGCGCGTCCCTAAGCCATGGTTCCCCACTCCCATCCCATCCGCCCACCCATTCATACACTGGGGCCGCAAAAACCCGCGACAAAGCCCCACACCCTCCTCCGTCCGCCACCCAGCCAGAGCCTCTTCCCCGATGACGTCGTCCACCCCAACACCTCGACGTCCCTCATCCACCGTACCGGATGAGGATCCGTCGTTGATCTCGTCGTCCCACCGGTTCAGCCACCCCATCCTCCACCTCCAAGGAGCTTCCTCGACATTCACCTCATCTTTCGCGCCACCTCCATTCCCACACCACCGTCTTCACCTGCACCACTGGAAGAGCATCATCATCACAGTTTCCTCGGATGAAGCTGCGGCCTAATCGGCGCCACCAAAGAGGTTGTACACTAATCGCCGCATTTTCTTCTTGATTCGATCACACGGTGCTGCCGGCGCTTGGTCCCGAGCCGACACGGCGCGGCTCCTTCCACGACGGCGTCGCCGACCACTTCCTCCAGGATGTCGCTCCCTCGGCGGCGACGTCCACATCAGTAAGAGCTGCTGCTGCTTTAGTTCTCGCTTGCGCTGCTGCTCCGCTCTTGCTCTCGGTCCCCTACCTGGTCTGCTCTTGCTATTGCTCTTGCTCTTGCTGCTGCTCTCGCTCCTGCTCTTGCTGCTGCTCTCGCTCCTGCTTTAGCTACACTTCAGTCGACTGAATC
>NC_041383.1:358617887-358742666 GCF_002162155.2 Triticum dicoccoides
GGTGGGGAGCGGGCTCACCGGAGAGGTACCCCACTATCTATCTTAGGGTTCAGGGTGGGGGCGGTGGTCGCCGGTGGTGGTGGGGCGGTGGCGTGGGGATTGCCAGAGAAAAAGCTCGGCACGGGGGTTCCTAAAGGGATGGGCGGGGTGGCGGCAGACCGGTAGTGGGGAGTGTTTTCGGGCGGGCGAGGCGGCGCACCGCCGACCGCGGGCGGCGGGGGGCTGCTGTTTGGCCGGTGGCGGCTGGCGGCTCAGGGGGGTGGAGGTCGAAGATGAATTGCAGACCCTTGATTTCGTGTCCAACGGCTGCAAAATTGACTGACTAGAGATGAAAAAGTCAGTCGACTGACGTGTAGCCTCACCTTTCTAGGGCATTCAGATTCAACAGTAAAATTCAGTTTCGATAGCAAAATTCAGTTTCAATAGTTAAGTTCAGTTTCGACAGTTAAATTCAGTTTCGATAGTTAAGTTCAAAGATGAGCAGCTGATGTATTTTACATCTAGCACTCTGTGGTTATGTATTTTATGTCATCTATTGGAGATGCTATTAGAATTCCACTCAGGTTAACGTTGTCTCTCTTGTCCTGCTTCAACCTCGGCGTCGTACAACTAAACGGAGCTGCTCCAACGACGAAACCCTCCATCACAGTGGAGCAGCACCTCGGGCTCCATCTCCAGACGCCTAAGATCTTCTTCCCCTCCTCAGACAACCAAGTCAGCCAGAGCATTCTCACCGGCCAACCCAATCACGCTGAGATCGACATGGCTTCGCCAAAGAGGTTGTACACTTGTTGCATCTCTTTTTACTCTACACGTTATATATATTGTCCACTGAGCACACGTAGTAACATGAAATACGATTATTTTATCCTACTATATGGCAAGCAGTGAGGTACCAGGCAACTTAGCTATCCGTGATGGACTCTCTTGAACGCCATCATTATTTATCTCTGCGCGTTTGAGCTGTGCATTTGTCGATGGGCCTAGGAGTTGAGCTAGTGGGGCAGTGGCCTGGGTCCAAAGTAATAGAAGTTGCACAAAAACATTTTTTAGTGTAGGATTTTCCTTGCTCAAGCCTGCCTACTAGAATCGCCGGTGCTTGAAAAGAAAAGTGAATGAAAAACATAGGAATTGGAAAGTTTCCTATGGTACTAATTTTCATGAATTTGGTGCAAAGGAATGGAGCAAAGGAAAACTGTAGGATTTGTTCCTTTAGTGTCTCCTTGTAAGAAAAACCGCAGGAATTCTAATTTTCACTTGTCCTCCTTTTCATATTCCTATTCATCAAGCACAAGACTAAGAGATAGTAGCATAATAGCATTATAACCGTACATTTTCTTGTGGTTTGACTTAATCTCACCATGCTTTTTTGCATCCTGTGATCTTCCAATTCTTGTGAATCAAACACCCAGATTGGCAGAAATCCTGTGTTTTTAAATTCTCTGTTTTGCATGTGCATTTCTATCCTATTCCTGTCTATTTGCTATCCCTGCATTGTTGGAATCCTCAAATTCAAACAAGCCCTTACACAATTACTTCTGTTACAGATATGTGTCAAAGTAAACCTTGTGTGTTTTGTCCTGCTCTTGTGGCGCTGTGTTCCACCCCAGCTCAACTTCTCCAACGACAGAAGGGTTCACCACAGCAGGGATCCTCTCTCGAGACTGTCTTTCGCCACCTTACATCTTCTTCCCCGCCGCCAGCAGCCACGACAACTGCATTACCATCATCAACTTAGCAGATGACCTTGAGGACTACACGGGTCCACAAGAGAGGTCGCACTCTTCCGTGTTTGCTTACGTTATGCATCGCTTAATATGATGACATGCTACATTATCGTCGTGTTCACCTATTAGACTCCGAGTAAGGTCCAAACTAATGCTGAAACTTGAGTTTTTAAATGGTTGTGGGGTACATATTGGGGCAGCGATCAGTACTATCTATCTACTATCTGGTTAATCTCGGGTGTCTACTATGATTTCATGTTGGGTGCAAACAAACATTAAAGGATCCATTATCTATATTTTTAACTAAAGCTATTATCCGCCTGCTATCATTGGTTTTGGGTCTATCCACAGTTTGCTACCATCACTCTGGATTTGTGCATGCACTCCTTACATAATCTCACTATGTTTTATTCCTATGCATGCCAGTTATTGTACACAATGGAACTGGTCATGTAGAGAAAAAGAGACGAGCCTTGTGTGGCAATAAAATTTCATGCAGACGTCGCTCCATGGTGGGTGCAAAGGCAGCCCCCCTCCACCCATTTAGGATCATAATCAAGAGGAAGATAACTGTTCTGAGGGAGATTCAGAAGGAGAAGACCACTCCTATTTACCCCATGAGGTCTTCGCTCTAACTGGGCATGCTGATGTTGGTAATATCATGCATATGGTGCCTTGCATTGCTTACTGTATACATCAAAGATGTCATCTGCTTAGTTTAGACATGCTTTGTGTCAATGCCATTTGTTTAGTTTCTTTATCGCATATGTGAATCATGCAATGCGATCTTGTTTAGCCAGGCATCATATATGTGAATTCTGCAATGCCACCCTGGTTGGCCAGTCATCTTATATGTGAATTATATCATGCCATCATTTTTTTATTACGTGTTAAATTTGTCAACAATTTTAGTACATTCAATTACTCTTCTTGTGCATCAGCCATTCGGCACGATCATGGAAAAATCTGGAGTGGAAACAAGGCCTTCAGAGAAGACAATGCTATCTGACGAAGCACATGTCTTGCTAGTTACCGATAGCTCCTCAGAGGAGGATTCAGAGACAGATGACCAGTCATATCGCCCCCCCCACCCGAGGTGCATGCTCTAACTTGGCAGGGTTATGTTGCTCATATCGTGCGTATGGTATCTTGCATTGCTATGTCATTTGCTTAGTTTAGACATGCTTTGTGTGAATGCCACCTGTTTAGTGTCTAATTACCATATATGTGAATTATGCAATGCCATCTTGTTGCAAGACATTATATATGTGAATTATGCAATGTTATCTTGTTGCAGGGCATTATATATGTGAATTATGCAATGCCATGCTGTTTAGGAAAGCGTCATATATGTGAATTATATCATGTCGTCCTTTTTTGTATTTCTCATTGCTTTTGTCAACAATGTTTGTATATTCAACTGCTCTTCCTGTGCATCAGCCATTTGAATTGGTGATGGAGAAATCTGGAGTGAAAACAAGGTCTTCAGAGCAGACAATGTTACCTGCTGAAGCAGATATCTTGCTGGTTACAGATAGCTCTTTAGAGGAGGATTCAGAGGCAGATGACCAGTCCTATTATCCCCCTGAGGTGTATGCTCAAACTTGGCAGGGTTATATTACTCATATCATGCATATGTTGTATTACAATGCTTAGTTTTTACATCATATACACAATATTGAATGCCATCTCCTTAGTTGACACATCATATATGTGATTGCCATCTACTCACTTCCTTAGTATATAAATCATATATTTGAATTATCTCATGCCATGATGTTCACATAGACAGCTTCTATCTGAATTATGGCATGCCAACCCATTTTCTAAAGACATAATATAGTTATACCATCTCATCCTGTTTACATAGTCATCATATTTTAAATTATGTCATTCTATCCTTGAATTATATCATGCCATCATGTTTCCATCGACGACATGTTTGTGATTTATGGCCTGCCAACCACTTTAATAGACACATCGTATAGTTATATCATGTCATCCTGTTTACATAGTCATGATATTTTGAAGTATGTCATTCTATCATGTTTAGTTAGCCATCATACATGTGAAATTGTGTCATGCTATCCTATTTAATTAGCCATCATATATGTGAAATTATGTCATGCTATTCTTTTTGGTTAGACAACATAAACTTGAATTATTTCATGCCATGTTTTCTTCCCTACTATCCATTGCACCTTTCTATCTTACAATGTCTGTACATTCAATTACTTTTCTTGTTTATCAGCCATTTCAATTGGAGGGGGTGACGGTAGTATCTCTGGGAGTAAAAAAACTGTCTTCATAAAAGATCGTGCTACTTGTCGATGCAGATAGAACCACGATTGTACTTGCCCAAGAACCAACCCCACCACACATAACCCAGACTCATGCAGATTGTACCCCTACCCAGTTGGACAGAGAACCAGCTAGACCCCTTCTAACCCCAACCCCAGCAGATAGTAACCCAGTTCCCGTTGACACATCACTGTCTCCACCACAGAGCACCCAAACATGAGCAGTTAGTAAGGCAATTGCAGTGCCCAAAGCACGAGGACCACCACTCCGAACCCCAAGTCAACGCTTAAAGCAGAAGAAGAATTGTTCTCAAGTCAGGTTCTGTAGCTATGGTTCATACTACTTTGCCCTTGCACCACTATATTTACTCATGCCAACTAATTTCAAATTTGAAGGATGCAATTGAAACTCCAATGGTGCAACAGGTATGTTTTAAACCTGTTTCTTTAACGTGTTTGCTGTTGTAACTTGCTCTATGTTGATTTTAGTTTCAATTGAATAAACAGTTATGTTCTCATGCCATGCACATTACAAGTGTTGTTATTGTTGTGTAGTTTCCCACACTTATATTCTGTCTATGCTGCTTTGTCTTAAATAGATATGATTCGAACTGTATCTATCTTGATTTGGCAACATAAAACTAGAATGATATAGACCATACAGTGACCATACTACATAGATATATGTTTGTTTCATGCTGTTATCCTGTCCACCTTTCTACTGAACTGGTTTACCAAAATGAGTTTCATATACTACATTGTAAACTTGTGATGTGTTTGTTTGTTTCTCTTTTAGAACATGGATAAAATATTGGAGAAGAGTACCCCCGTTATGCAATGGTAAAGGAAGTAATGCAGATAAGGTTCAAGATAGTGAGACATCCCTATTGGTCTCCAAGAAAGCTGATAAAAACTATATTGAAGACACTGAGACAACCCCAAAGTCCTGTCTTGATGTAGTGTTCGAGTTACTGGATACTATTGCTGGCACCAGCTCTTCGAACTCGTTGCCTGAATTAGTTCGGCTTCTTGAGTCTCAACTTCAAGTTGAAAGACATCGATCAGATGTTATGCGACAGGAAGCCAAAGGACTGAGGAAGTCCCTGCAGAATTCAGATGCATAATTTTTGGTGCAACAGCAAGTGCTGGAGGACTTAAGCGCCAAACAAGAGAAAGTTAATAAGCTTGCTAAGCATCTTTCCACCATTATGGGTACCCAAGCTATTGTTTCTTGAGCTCTTCTGAAGTGGTTTCAGTTCTAGACTTGTTTTGCTGCGGCATTTATATGCTGCTGTGTTCCCTATATTTGCGCTGGTGGCGAACTTTGATGCCCAGTGGATGTAATATGTGTAGTAGCCATGATAGCCTAGCATAAGTTTCTTGCTTATTTATTTCCTTATCGTGTTGTTTATTTCTTTGCTTGTAGTCAGTGCAGTTCTTTTTCCGCGGTTTGCTAGTGGCCGCAATAACCTATTTTTTAAAACTAGGCCACAATAACCATGGGCTACATATTTACTGTAGTTACTATTTCCCTCCTACGAGCCGTAGAAACAATGGGCCTTCTACGGGTCGTAGAAACAATGGGCCTTATACGGGTCGTAGACACAATGGGCCTTCTACGGGCCATATCATCAATGGGCCTTCTACGGGCCGTATGATCGGTTGTCCAAACATGGGCCAATAACAGACCGCATTATGGCCGTAAACAGGCTAGAGTTGGAATCGTCTATTCATGGGCCGACCATAACAGGCCGTCGTTAATCGGTCATATTTGATGACGCTATGAAAATGGCCCAACGTATTAATGGGCCACAAACGGGCCGACTGTAACCTCGGGCTGAATTTAGCCCACAAGCAGAAAATGATAGTAACGGGCCGTAAGTAAATGAATGCTGGAAATGAGCCCAAGAATAAATTGGCTCTGAGAAGGCAGAAAGATAACATGGGCTGGAAACGACCCAATGGAATAACGAGCCGTCAATGGGTATAAAGTGATACACTGTTCATTACGTGCCAGTTTCACCATGGGCCATTAATGGGCATAAAGTGATACCCTGTTCATTATGGGCCAGTTTCACCATGGGCCGTTAATGGGCCAAGAGTTACAAAGGGCCTCATATGGGCCGAAAGACGTCATGGGCCATACATGGGCCAGAAGTGAAAACGGGCTAGAATCATATTGGATGGCCCAGATGACGCTACTGGGCCTAATTTGGATAGGGCATAACGGGCCTTGGGTTAGCGGGCTGTAAATGGGCTATATGCGAACAGGCCGTTAATAGGCTTTCCATGGGCCAGCCCGCCACCTTTTGACCAAGTCAAACGGGCCGGCCTTTTCACAGGAATGGCCCTCTGTTTGGATGTGCCATGTGTCGATGTATCATAGGCGCCTTCTATCCAATGACTTGATGACATCTGTGCCAACGTTGAGCCGACATGTGTTTCCTCCAGCCAATGATGATTTTACACATGGAAAATCCCCATTGGTCGGGGCTGTTAACGGGTTATCAGATCCAAAACCGGACCCGGTAGCTTAACGTCGTTCCGTTACAGTGGATGCCATGTGTCTGTCACCCTTGACAAAAGCACTTCTGTGACGCGTGATTTATCGTCATGGAAGTGGACACTTCTGTGATGATAATTTTGGTAATGTCATGGAACACTTCTACGATAGCACATGTATCACTATCTTGATTCTGTCAAAAAATCGTCATGGATGTACATGCATGACAAAAAACGTGACCTACTGTGACAAACACGTATCATCACGGAAGTGTATTTTTTTTGTAGTGATATGAAGTTTCCTTAGTCATGTTGGTTTCTATAGGAGGTTTATTAAAGACTTCTCTAAAATTTCTAAGCCTCTTACTAATCTCTTACAAAAAGATGTTCCATTTGTTTTTGATGATGATTGTGTAGAAGCCTTTGAAAAACTTAAGAAAGCCTTAACTTCTGCACATATTGTTCAATCACTTGATTGGAACTTACGTTTTGAAATTATGTGTGATGCCAGCGATTATGTTGTGGGTGTTGTTCTAGGGAAAAGAGTTGATAAGATATTAAATGTTATACACTATGCTAGCAAAACTCTAGACGGTGCCGAAAGAAATTATGCTATTACTAAGAAAGAATTTCTAGCAGATGTGTTTGCTTGTGATAAAATCACATCCTACATTGTTGATTCTAAAGTAATTGTTCACACTGATCATGCTGCTATTAAATACCTTATGGAAAAGAAAGATGCTAAACCTAGACTCATTAGGTGGGTTGCTACTACAAGAATTTGACTTGCATATTACTGATAGGAAGGGAGTTGAGAATCTTGAAGTAGATAACTTGTCTAGGTTGGAAAATATTCTTGATGACCCACTACCTATTGATGATAGCTTTCCTAATGAACAACTAGCCGTTATAAACGATTCTTGTAATACTCCTTGGTATGTAGACTATGATAATTATATTGTTGCTAAATTTATACCACCTAGTTTTACATACCAACAAAAGAAAAAAATTCTTCTTTGATTTAAGACATCACTTCCGGGATGACCCACATCTTTATAAAGAAGTGGTAGATGGTATTATTAAACGTTGTATACCTAAGCATGAAAACAAATTCTATAGAAGTGTCACTCCTAGGATTACGGAGGACACCACGAGGGATACATAATTGCACACAAGATATTACAATCCTGTTTTTATTTGCCTACTCTTTTCAAGGATGCTCATAAGTTTGTCTTGTCTTTTGAGGAATGTCAAAGAATTAGTAATATTTGTAGACATCAGGAAATGCCTATGAATTATTCACTTGTTATTGAACCATTTGATGTTTGGGGATCTGATTATATGGGACCTTTTCCTTCCTCTAATGGGTATATTCATATTTTTGTTGTTGTTGATTATGTTACTAAGTGGGTAGATGTTATTCCAACTAGTAGTGTTGATCATAACACTTCCACCAAAATGCTTAAAGAAGTTATTTTCCAAAGGTTTGGACTCCCTGGACATTTAATGACTGATTTTGGTTCACATTTCATTCATGGTGCTCTCCATAAACTACTTGCTAAATATGATGTCAACCATAGAATTGCATCCCCCTATCACCCTCAATGTAGTGGTCAAGTTGAGTTGAGCAATAAAGAAATAAAGTTAATTTTGCAAAAGACCCTCAATAGGTATCGAAAGAATTGGTCCCAGAAACTAGAAGACACATTATGGGATTATAGTATTGCTTATAAAAATCCTATGGGTATGTCTCCATATAAAATGGTTTATGTAAAAAAGCATGCCATTTGCCTCTTGAGTTAGAAAATAAAGCATATTGGGCAATTAAAGAACTCAATTATGATTTCAAACTTGCCGGTGAAAAGAGGTTATTTGATATTAGCTCACTAGATGATTGGAGAACCCAAGCTTATGAAAATGCCAAATTGTTTAAAGAAAAAGATAAATATGTCATGACAAAGAATACAAAAGCGGGAATTCAAAGTGGGTGAGTATGTTCTATTGTACAATTTTTAGACTTTTTGCAGGAAAACTTCTCTCTAAATGGGAAGGACCATACATCATTGAGGAAGTTTATAGTTCTGGAGATATTCAAATCAATAACGCCGAAGGCACTAATCCGAAGGTGGTCAATGGACAAATAATTAAGCATTATATATTAGGTAACCCTATTAATGTTGAAACTAACATTATTCAAACTATGACACCAGAGTAATACATAAAAGAGACCTTCTAGAACACTCCAGAACTCTGAAAAGGAAGGGGTACTAGATACATTAAGTAAACCGACTCCAAAAATTCCATAAAAATATTTTCAATTAGTTTTGGAATATTAGAAAGAAAAAAAGAAATACCCAAAGGGGCCCCCTCGGTGCCCACTAGGCACCAAGGCACGCCTAGCCCCCTAGCGCACCCTGGTAGATAGTGAGCCCCTCGTGAGCCTTCCCGACTCCGTTTTCCTATGGTATACATGTTTTGCAAGATAAAAATTATGTATATATACTCCCAGACGTTTTGACCACTACAACATGGAGATACCCTCTGTTCTTGTTTCGTGCTATTTTTCTATAGATCTATCAGGCCGGGCATCATGTCTTCTTCCACCTCCAAAAATGGGATAGGCGATGCTTGGCTGCGGAAGATGGAACTAAAGAGAGAGGGAACAAAGGAGGATGTTAAGGAGGACAAGATCAAAGGAGAAGGAGGGAAGACCATGCCATGGAGAAAGCTGTAGAAGAAGGAGATATCCTTCACCCTCTCTATGAACATCTCACCCCATCTGAAACCGAAGCCCTAAGGGTCTTTGAAACAATTTGTGTTCAAAATACATATCTCACTCATGAAGTTATTTTTTTTGGAAGAGCCAAACATCGCCCTTTCGAGTATCAACCATAGATTGGCGTATCTTCTAAGGCTGAAGTGTGAACCCACTACTTCATCGCCACCACCATCATCAAAGAAGGAAACTTGAGTACACGGGTATGGGTACTCCCATTGGCTTGTGCCAAGCTTGGGGGAGGTGCCCCGATATTGTATCACCATCACTTTTATTATCTTTTCCTATTTTAGTTTGATCCTTAGTTATTTCGTTATTTAGTTGAATAAAAGTTCAATATGATCTTTTTTCGAGTGCTAGTTTTGTGATCTATCTCTATGTAATCGAATTTAGAGTTATATAATAAAGAGTAGTTTGAGTTTTTTCTTCCTTACTTTTATGTTTCAATCTTAGCAATGAAAAATAATGAAAAAGATCATATGCTAATCTTATGGAAAGTAATGACATTACATAAGGAAAAGTATAAGTGATAAAATTTATTGGAAGTTGACAAACACAGCATTGGTCAATGATGCAATTCATGAAAAAAAATTAATAAGGAAAGAGAAGATTGACATGCAAATATACTATCTTGGACATCTTTTATGATTGTGAGCCCCATTAAGTATTTCATGCCAAATTGTTGACATTGGACAAGGAAGATAACGTAATGAATTATGTTTGCTTATATTCACATAGAAGTTATATTGTCATAGGTTACCATTTGGACACACCAAAGTTTATCTAGCACGGGTATATCCGCACTAAGTAGAGATACTACTTGTGCATCCAAAAACCCTTAATCCCAGTTTCGTGTTACAAGAGTCCACTATACTGTAACACCCTGGTTATTGGCCCTTTTCTTTTTCTTTGGATTTCTTTGGATTTTTCTTTGGATTTGATTTTCTGTGCCTCTGTGGTCTTGAAACCTAGTAAGATCATCTATTCTTCCTCTCTCTAGTAGCTTGTCATCCTCAAATCCATCCCTAGACCATGGAATTTCCATATTAGCCTAATCCAAATATTTATTTCTTGGGAATATTCCTTCTATTAAAGGAATAATCCTTTCTGCTCTAGGTTGTGAAGCAACCTATATTTTTATCTTTCCTAAAATTCCCACAAAATTTTCAAAATTACTTTGGACCATATGAACCTTGGATATGCAAAAATATTCAAGATAGCATACTCATGGTGAACACACCATCCAATCTTTGCTTCTAGTCAGCTTTTCAGTTTGTGAAGCAATTATATTTTATATTGCTCCATAATTTCTGAAAATTTACCAGGCCCTTCTTCTACCCATATAACATCACTCCACCAAATTTGGGCTCATTTTATTCATCCTATATTTCTCTAGATTTTTTCTAAGTTTGTGTCCAGAGAGGACCACTATGAAGGAAGTACATGGTGTGTCCAAATGGTATGAAATTTTTACAGTGTCTTCATATGCCCTAATGACTAGCCTCCACAAAAATTCAACTCAATCAAATCATCCATGTGAGTTCTACTTCCATTTCTTATTTTTTGTCTAGTGGGGGTACATTACGAAGCAAGTGCTAGCTAAACCTCTCCATTTGAGCTTAAACTTTGCATCAATGGTCATCTTAGGGTATTGTAAACCCCAGTGAAATCTAAGCATCATTCACCAACCAATCTTCCCCACCCCAGTACAAACACCTTCCTGTTGTTTTGGCTTGGAGCTCTCTCTGGTCACCTCATGCCCTCCTGTTCTTATTCCTTTGCACATTGGAACTCTCTTTTGAGTGACCAATCGCCCAGACATGGTTTGGCCACTCAGAGCATGAGTCACCATCGTGTTCACATGGTGACTACATGACTGGCATGCCCATCTGCGTGCTCTGGCAGACTGGACTTCTCCTCCTCGTGTGTTTCCTCGAGTTCTTGTAGCCTAGCCATGTCTAGGAGATTCACCGTGTCCTCACAATCACTCCTGTGCCCTGGTCCCCTCCTCTCTCTTTGTCCTCATGCACCGGCAGCCATGCCCGTGACCTGACCACCTCTGCCCACCTCCTTGTCCAGTTGGCCGCGTCGCCTTGAGCCTTCCCGAGCCCTCCCAATGGCTATAAGAAGCTTGCTCATGTTCTTTGTAGCTCATCCATCCTTCATCCCTCTCCCATGCTCCCCTCAGCTCCTCTGCCCTCCCCCTGTCCGCCATTACCGCCATCTGCCTCACTCAAATTTGAGCTAGGCAGTGCCCCTTCCCCTCTCTTTCCTCCTCCGGCAGACCTCCCAGACCCCAGCGCACCTCCCTCATCAATATGTTCATCGTCGGAGCCCCATGGCCACGTGCCCGATCATGGCCCACGACCGCTGTCTCCATCTCTTTGGTTCCCAAGACCTCCCCTGGAGTCCGCAAAGTCGCCGCTGCCCTCCATCTCCGACGGCAAGCCCTGCCGACGAGCTCCCCTGCCTTGCTTCGACCGGGGCACCCGAGCTGTGGCGTCAGCACTACGGGCCACCTTGCGCTTCCCCACGACACCCCTTGGCACCGTGGGGGCGGCGGTGCCGTCTCGCCCACTGGCCGGTCCTGGAGGCAGCGGGGCGATGGCTAGCCTGGCGGCCGAGTCCCTCCCCTGCTCCTCCTATGTTTTCGGTCGGGGGAAGTGACGGGAGGAAGAAGGAGCCTAGCCAGGTGGGCCCCACTCCCCATGGCCCCCACTCGATAGCCTCACATGCGTTGACCCTGCGGGCCGCTGACGTGGCCAGTGGAGACATATTCATTTGAATGTGTTTTCTTTTAATGAAAGTGTTTGCACACGAACACGCCACGGGTACCTTCAACGCTGGGGGTGGTGCACTGCAGCTCACGTCGAAGGAGTCTCACTGGAAGTGCGGTTCGCAAGTCGACCGGCGAGAGATTTCGAGGACTCGAAACCCTCACTCCCGGGAGGGACCCCGTCGGGGAGTGCAGCGGCTATGGGCTGCCCTAGGTCGGTCAAGATGCCCCTAGAGCCTTGTGATTCACAGATCTTCAACACGAAGAACGACGAAGAACGAGGGAGCAAGAACGAGGGAGGAACAAAACATAGATGAAAAAGTTGTAGATGCATTTGCGATTATGTGTTGCTGTTCAATCGTCCATGACCTCTTGTCTATGTAAGAGGAGGATGGACTTCCCGTACAAAAAAAGGACTTGCCTTGCCATCCAAATCATCAAAATCTAACCAAATTCGGACTTCTCACGACCTCCGGCCTGAATGTCTGGATGTTGCCCGGATGATCCGGCCAAGTCCAAATTTCTGACAGCAGCACATTGATCGAGCTATAATTTTGCATACGATCTCAAATTAATACATTTTATAAATCAAAATCATCCATTTTGACGAGACGCACAACTTTCATGTTGAACACCTTTTGATTTCAGGTCATCTTGAGGGAGTCCCGGGCTGTTTTCTAACATCTAGAGCAGAAAATACTGTCCGAACATTCGGACTTCTACCCGTATTGTTCGGCCTCCACCCGGATGATTCGGGGCTAGAACCAGATCATCCGGCTTCATCACAAACCTTCTGTTATTTTGGTTCCTCGATTTCCCGGATGATCTGGACCCCAGCCCGGATGATCCGGCCAATCATTGCTGCAGCGCACGGTTTTGGCTGTAGAATTCGCATACGACCTTGGATGTGGATGATTTTTATATCAAAATCGTCCATTTCGACGAGGTGAAGAACTCTACAGTTGGAACTTTTTTCATACAAGGCCATATTAATAAGGTTTCATGCCATTCTTTAATCTGGTGCCAATATAAACATCTCTAAGATTGTCATAACTTTCGTATCTGGGCTCCATTTTGGGCCATCTCCAAATCTATTTTGATCATCTTGTAGAGACCATCAAATGGAGACATGAACTCATAATTTTAACATCATTTAATTATAGCCTCAAGTCACTCTTTATGATAATGCCATTTTCGAGCGCCAGCACATGCCCCCCTGTTTTTCGGCAAAGCTTGAATGCCAAAAAATAATTTATCCATAGTTTGTTCTAAGGACGATGTCAACACTCCATCGGCTATTTATATGTGCTTATGGGGATAGTTATATATCAGCCATGTCTTTTCTTAGGGTGAAAGTTATATATCGGTTGTTGCCTTCCTAGGCTACTTGCCACACACTTGGGTGGTACTTCTTTAAATATTTGCCATTGAGAGCTTGAGGTAACAATGTGCCTTGTATGGATTCCACCAAATATGATTTTCTGGGAACTATGCTTGTAATCTTAAAAGGTTCCCAATTTGGAGACCACTTCCAAAATTTTCTATCTTTTGAACCAACTGGTAGAATCACCTTCCGCACGAGATCGTCAACCCGAAAATTCTTCAACTTGACCTTATTATTGTAAGCTCTTGCCACCCTCAACTTATGTCTCCCTATGGCTTCAAAGCAGTCAAACGTTTGTCGGCGACTTCATCAATATTGTCCATCATCAATTTATAAAAGTCCACCGCAGATAAATCATTTTGTTTGGCTATTCTCAAAGAATTCAAATTCACTTCCACTTGTAAAACGGCATCTTGGCCATATATGAGCTCATATGGAGTTACCTTTGTAGAACCATGCCTTGAGATTCTGTGTGCTCACAAAGCTTCGGACAATGGCTCATGCCATCTCCTTGGATTATCCTCAATCTTTTTCTTGAAAAGCTTGATTAACATTTTATTGCTAGATTCAGCTTGTCCATTGGCTTATGCATAATATGGAGAAGAATTGAGCAATTTTATCTTATATGATTCGGCAAATTCTCTAACTTGATGTGACATAAAGGATGAATCTTGATCCGTAGTTAATGTTTGAGGAATGTCGAATCTATGAATAATGTACTCAGTTATGAATTGAATTACCTCTGTATGCGCCATACTTTTGAGTGGCATTGCTTCGGACCATTTAGTGAAATAATCAGTTGCCACCAACACGAACCGATGCCCCTTTGAAGAAGAAAGATGAATCTCTCCAATAAAGTCTGATCCCCAACCTCTAAAAGGCCACAACTTATTAATAGGATGTAACATAGCAGCGGGAGCCAACTAAATATCACCAAACTTTTGACAAGCTTCACATCCTTTATAATACTGGAAGTAATCATTAATCATTGTCGGCCAATAAAACCCATCACGTCGTAACAACCATTTCATCTTGGGAGCCGACTAATGAGTGCCACAAATACCTTCATGGACCTCTCCCATAGCAACTCTCGCTTGGCCCTCGTCCAAGCACTTTAAAAGAACATCATCAATTGTTTGGCGATAGAGGCCATCATCTCTCATTGTGTATTTCAAAGCCACACGTCGAATAGTCCTATCTATCCTTTTACTAGGATCACACAAATAATCAATAATGGGTTTCCTCCAGTCTTGATTTTCTCAGGCATTAAAAATTTCATTAGCGGCCGAAACGGTAGGCTCCGGTTCGGACTCCCCTATGTTGGCAAGACTAGACATCGGCATTTGAGAAATATGAAACATGCCATGATCCACATGATAGCAGGATGCTTGTTGTGCCAACTCATTTTCTCTCCAATTGTCATGTCTAGATATATGAGCAATGCTAAAATAATCCAAAGTAGAAATTATATCTAGACATTTATCAAGATAAACATTAAGTGATTGGTCAAAACATTGAAAAACTTTGGATATTTGTTGCACTGCTAATAACGAGTCGCCAAAAGCCTCAATATGTGTAGCACCTATGGAAAGCAATATCTCTGAGCCGAATAACAATGCTTCATATTGGCTTGATTATTTGTGCAAAAATATTCCAAGCGGCATGAAGCTTCAAAAACAGCACCATGAGGAGATATATAAACAATACCAACACCTTGGCCATTGCTACAAACTGAACCATCAAAATATAATCTCCATGGTACTAACAAGACAAGGTTTATATCAATATCATGCTTGTCATCAATCCAATGCTCAACAATAAAATTAGCAACGATTTGTCCTTTCATGGATTTTAGAGATTCATAAGCCAAATCATATTCAATTAAAGCATAAGCCCACTTGCCCATTCTACCACTAAGAATTGGCCGATGCAACATGTACTTGATGACATCGGTTTGACAAGCTATAATGCAAGTACTAGGCACTAGATAATGTTTCAATTTTGTGCAAGCATAATATAAGCATAAGTATAACTACTAAATAAATGTATACCTTGTCTCGGCGTCCAATAAGCGTCGGCTCAAATAAGTAATAACATGCTCCTTTCCTTTGGTATCTTGAGTTAAGACAACACCAATAACACCTTCTTCGGCTGCAATATAAAGCCTAAAAGGCTCTTTATGTTTGGGAGCTTTTAACACCGGAGGAGCGCATAAATAATTTTTGATCATATCAAATGCTTCTTGCTGTTTTGCCCCCCAAGTAAAATTAGTTTCATTCTTTAACCGAAGGATGGGAGTGAATGCGTCAACCTTCCCTGACAAGTTGGCTATGAATCTTCTCAAATAATTGATTTTGCCAAGGAATTTTTGCATATCTCTCTTGCAAGTTGGAGCCTTCACCTTTTGTATAGCCTGTATCTTTTTGGGATCAATTTCTATGCCATCTTGATGAATAATGAAGCCCCAAAACTCTCCAGACGATGCACCAAAAGCACACTTAAAAGGATTCATCTTTAGTCCATATTTTTTCATTCTCTCAAAAGCTAAGTGCAAATCGGCTAGATGAGATTCAAAAGCATCCGAGTTGACAACAATGTCATCAATATAAACCTCAAGTATAACACCAAGTAAATAATGAAAAATTAAATTCATAGCCCTTTGATACGTGGCACCGTCATTTTTTAATCCAAAAGACATCATTGTCCACTCAAATAAACCAAGGAAACCTGGCCATCAAAAAGCCGTTTTGGACATGTCCTCTTCGGCCATAAAAATCTGGTTATACCCCGCATTACCATTAAGGAAGCTAATGACCTTATGTCCAGAAGCATCATTAATAAGCATATCGACTATTGGCATGGGATACTCATCTTTAGCTGTAGCTCTATTCAAATCTCTGAAATCAATGCACACCCTCAACTTGCCGAAGCCTTTCTTCTCTACTAGTCCAATGTCAGAAATCGACTCGGCATACCTGGAATGTCTAATAAAATTAGCTTTAAGCAAACGACCGACCTCTTCCTTGATCCGGTCATATGTTTTTGGATTGAACTTTCTGGCCGATTGCTTGTACGGTCTAAAACCGGCCTTTATAGGTAACCGATGCTCCACTAGCTCTCAGCTTAAACATGGCATCTCATGATATTCCCATGCAAAGCAACAAACATATTCTTTCAACAGCTCGATCAACTTAGCTTTATGATCGGCTCTTAAATTTTCGTTTACAAATGTTGGCCTAGGAATTGAACCATCTCCTACATCTATCTCTTCTAATGGATCGGCCGATGTAAAACCTTGTCCTAATTTATCCATATCATCTAACTCTTCTATGGACTCATACATATCATTCTCATTGGATGGATATTCTACAAGACGCTTTTGTAACCACTCTAAGTTAGGATCCATTTAAATACATCATACCTTGGAGCCGATTATCGCCAATCAGCTTTAAAGAAACAGGCACAAAACCACTTTTTGTGGCACTAAGAAAATCAAATTCTGATAAGTCGTGCCCCATCAAGCAAGTAGCATTGTGATGTTGCCAATCCACGGATGCATCTACCAAAGCAACACAAGCCGAATTATCTGCATGAATGACCTCCACTTCATCATCAACCCATTGAATCAAAAATTGGTGCATAGTAGACAGCACACATTGGTTTGCATGAACCCAATTCTGGCCTAATATCACATTGTAGTTACCTTGCACCTTGGCAACTAAGAATGCGGTAGCCCAATTTTTGCTTCCCATCATAAGCTCCACATACATTACATCTTTGGCTTCAGTTTTCTCTTTGCCTTCAAATCCATTAAGCACCATGTTGGTCTTTATTACCTCTTCATCATGCAGCCCCAATTTTTTGAAGACCGAATATGGCATAAGCTTCACCACAACACCACCATGGACAAGCATTCTAGCAACCGACGATCCATTAATATGACCTTTAAGGAACAATGGCTTCAAGTGCGCCACCGATTCTTTTGGCATCTCGAATATAGCATTTTTAGGACCAAAATCTAGCTGAGCTACTGCCCCTTCTTCATCTATAGCATGAAATTCAGTGGGTAAGTAATACACCATATTAATATCCATACCTTCATGAACCGGTGTAGACTCATAATCAAGCATGTCATCTCCTTCCTCAAGCATGTCCAGTGACTCCGAAATATCTCCAAGGGAAGAGGAAGTAATAGGTAATGTGGATGATGTAATAGCAGCCACATCGTCGTCCATTGGTGGTGTAGGTGTTGCTATGATCAATGTAGAAGCTTCTTTGTTTTCCTTTTTCTTAGGCTTCCACACTTGTTTTGGTGGCAACATGGGACGAGTTTCATTGAACAATTTATCCCTTTGCTTCTCTGCTTCTTGTTTCTCCTTCTCGTGGCTCCTCCTTTTTGTGCCTTAGTCAGAACGGGAGGACACCACTTCGGTTGAGTATATTTTGGATCCCTCAGCTTGGCCTTGCTTGTGCTAACTTCATGATAATTATCCATGGGACCTTGCTGACAACAACCACATCTTTATTAGGATCAGCCAGACTATGAACAATAATCTGCTATTTGATTGTTAATTCTTAGTGCCTATCATAATAGTTTCATCACTAGCACTCTCCTCTTTTTGCTTGCTAGGCTATGAAGTTTCAACACTTGGTGATTTAGCACGCCATACTTGCCTGCTGACCCTTTTTTTGATTATCTTGCATCGGCTGATTGACACCATTGTCAACGGCCTCGTGTGGGATAAGATAGCCTCTGATGAACAAGCCTCCTTGGTTTTGCCCAACCCGGATAAAAGCATAAGGGGCCATTGGCGGCTGCTCCATCCTCCATTAAAGTCTCCCATTTAGTATGGCGCATGGGGGGTGGTGCCATCCATGGTTCTGATGCCCATGACCCATATGGCCTTGCATGATGCTAAAATTCTTCCCGAGGAGGTGACCTTGAGCGCTTCAAATTTGATGACTGGTTAGAGCTAGAAACGGCCGCTTGATTGGCATACTTGGACAACAACATATCAAAAGTTGGCTTGATTTTCTTGAGCTGCACTTTAGCTTCATTCGTCTTCCACTTGCCAACCTCTGGACTCTTGGGCTTAACAAATTCTACATGAGTGTTCTCTTGCACTTGTGGTTGCCCCCCGAGTGTAGGATTCTTGATGGTGATCTTGATTATCTCCTTGCCATCGGGTTGCTTGTCAAGCACAACTTGTCTTCCCAAGACCTTGTCGCTCTCCTTATTTTTCCTGGGCTCACCATTGACAATATTATTCTTATTAGCTGATTCGGCTATGCTAGGCCGAATTGACATCTTCTTCCCCTCAAAATCCATGGTGTTCATTGGGAAAGGCTGCTTATCAACTTGTATCTCAGAAAAATTCAATCGTCCGTCATTAATAGCCAATTGTATCTGTCATCAAAATACATTACAATCATTAGTAGCATGAGCAAAAGAATTATGATACTTGCAATAAGAATGTCGTTTCAGCTCTTCAAACGACAGTAAAGTACGAGATATTGTAATAATATTCGCCTGCAATAAAGCATCAAATATTCTATCACACTTAGCAATGTTGAAAGTAAATTTCATCTCTTCATCACGATTTTTACGAATCAACTTTAAATCATTGCAAGTAAATGGTTTGGCCTTAGATGGCCAAACAAATTCAGTAGCATAAATATCCCCCTCATCGTCCGAGTGCTCTCTATCATACTCAACCATATTCATCTTAGGATGATCAATTTTATACCTATGAACCTCTTTAAGATCTTTGCTTCGGCTTTCTTGAGCCAAAGCTCTTTGTAAGACTTGGTTGATATTTGAAAATTCATAGCTCTCTAGCCTTTCTCTAATGTGAGTTCTCAAACCACTAAGCACAAGATCAGCAAAATCTCTCTTGGTTAACACCAAAAAATTGCACCGGCTTTTGTATATCTAAATCTTTTGTCGTAACCAGAGACCGATTCATCATGCTTTTTTCTAATCGATGTAGGATGTGAAAACTTAAGCTCATTATCGCCACTATAAAAATGATCATGGAATTTTTGTTCTAGTTGCAACCATAAACGAATAGAACCGTGTGGTAAAGCAGCAAACCATGAAAATGCGGTATCGGTTAAAGATAAAGGAAATAACCGCACTTTCAATTCATTGAGTGAGCCTGCTTCACCCAATTGTGCCAAGTATTGACTAACATGCTCCCATGTGTTTTTTGTGCCCTCTCCATGAAACCTAACAAAATTTGGAATTTTATATCGCGGAGGGCATTGAATTGCATCAAAGTACTTTGGATATGGCTTTTGGTAAATACGGTTCCTTGGTAACTCAACTCGAAAATTCTGACGGAGCATCCTAGCCACCTCATCTCCAAGATTAGCAAGACCACCATCCATAGTTGATGATGAAGTTTGTGGCATTGGTATATGAGGAGTAGGGTTAGTAGCTACAGGTGTGAATTGTGGCAAGTATGCCGAATTGTAATTCGACAATGATTTAGCAACATTTGCACTTGCATGTAGGGTTTGGTTCCCCGTCACCACCGAACTTGGCATACTCATGATAGGATTAATGGGTGCAGCAATCTAATTTGTTGGGCTAGGATAATAATTCATCGGCACGGAAGCACCGATGAAATAGGTAAAGTTGGATTAGGGATTTCTGCGGTAATAGGCACACCAACATTACCACTAGATGATTGAGGCATACTATTTTTAGCATTACTATTTTCCAAGAAAATTTGGTATAAAAGATTATCGCTATTAGTAATGTGACTATCAATTTCAGCCCATACCTCGGGAGAGAAGGTATTACATACAGACGATTTAACCCGTTCATCATCAAGAGGAGGAAACTTGATTTCACCAATCAGAGTGATATTTCCTTGATGATCCTTTTTGAACATAGCAAGGAACTCCTGCATCTCCTTTTCTCCACGCGCCTCCTTGTACTCCTCATAAGCTTGGCGATGTTCCCCCGATTATGTTATCGGCATTGACTTCTCAGGGCTTGGGAATCTTGTTGTTGCCAGATATGATGGATGATGATGATGATTAATCTTTATTCCCTAGTGGAGTCACAAAAAAGTGTGTTCTCACACGAGCAAGTCACGTGTACCCTCGACACTGGGGGTGGTGTACTGCAGCTCACATCGAAGGAGTCTCACCGGAAGCGCGATTTACAAGTTGACCGGCGAGAGCTTTTGAGGACCCGAAACCCTACACTCCCGGGAGGGACTCCGTCGGGGAGTGCAACGGCTATGGGCTTCCCTAGGTCGGTCAAGCCACCCCTAGAGCCTTGTGATTTCCAGCTCTCCAACATGAAGAACAACGAAGAACGAGGGAGCAAGAATGAGGGAAGAACAAAACGTAGATGAAAAAGTTGTAGATGCGTTTGTGATTATGTGTTGTTGTTCAATCAGTGGTCACCTCTTGTCTATATAAGAGGCAGGTGGACATCCCGTACAAGAAAAGGACTTGCCTTGCCATCCAAATCATCAAAATCTAACCAAATCCGGACTTCTCACAACCTCCGGCCCGGATGTGCGGATGTAGGCCGAGATGATCTGACCAAGCCCAAATTTCTGACAGTAGCACATTCATTGCGCTCTAACTTTTGCATACGATCTTGGATTAAGACAACGTTTGTATCAAAATCATCCTTTTCGACGAGACACACAACTTTCATGTTGAACACTTTTCTATTTGAGGTCATCTTGAGGAAGTTTTGGGATTTTTTCTAACATCTGCAGCAGAAAAAATTGTCCGGACGTCCGGACTTCAACCCGGATTGTCCAGCCTCAACCTATATCATCCGGGACTGGACCTAGATCATCCGGCTTCATCACAAAAATTCTGTTGTTTTGGTGCCTCGATTTCACGGATAATCTGGACCCAGGCCCGGATGATCCGGCCAATCATTGCTACAGCACATGGTTTTGGTTGTAGAATTCGCATACATCCAAGGATGGGGATGATTTTTATATAAAAATCGTCCGTTTCGACAAGGAAAAGAACTTTGAAGTTGAAAGTTTTTTCATCCAAGGTCATCTTAATCAGGTCTCATGCCATTGTTTAATCTGGTGTCAATACGAGCATCCCTAAGATTGTCATAACTTTCGCATCTGAGCTCTGTTTTGGACCATCTCCATATCTATTTTGATCATCTTGAAGAGATCTATCAAATGGTGACATGAACTCATAATTCTAACATCATCTCATTATAGCCTCAAGTCACTCTTTCTGATCCTGCCATTTTCGAGCGCCAACAGAAAGCGTATCCCCCCTCTGTTTTAGCCAGCAATACATTCTCCAGACGCGGAGGCGTATTTATTTAGAGTGCATTTCTTTTTCTAGTCGCCCACCGAAATAGTTAAATTATGAACGTTCATCCGTTAAGAGTAGAGATGTACATTATCTATTTCTTTTTCTTCCTAACGAACGATCGGCCGTATCTTTTCGGCCGTGACTCCAATTCCGGTGATTCAAAAGCCCACGTTCTCTATTTGTCGATACCGTTCCATTCGTACAATTTTCATAATGTTCTAACATTCTTAAAATGACCATTTTGCCATTGCCCTTAATCAGCCCCCTTCTAGAGCGAAAATTTTCCGGCGATTCTTTCCACGAGCCTCTCGCACTCCTCCCCTATGGATCCTTCATACCTAACCAAGCCTCGACAGCCACTTGCATGATGGCCTTGCAGTAGCTATGGTTTTCCACTTGAATATTTAACAATTGTTTGCTCATTTACTACTATTCTTACTATTTCGGTTATGTTTGTGGTGCCATGCTCATCATCATGCTATGTTCTTATGCACCCTCTTAATTATGTGACTACTTGCTAGTATTATCATTCTCATATGTCATTCTTGCTATTATTACATGCATGTGATAGTGATGTTCTCTGATGCATTATTATCTTCTGTTATGGAAGTACTTAGGATATTCATGATCATCGCTATGCCATGCTCATTTGCATCTAGTACATTACATGATTTGTTGTTGTGGATGATATGATTCATATGTTAGGTGGTTATGCTTCCCATCCATGTTCATGTTGATATCATGCTCATAAGCATTATCATTTCATCATGCTATTTTGTGACTCAACTCATCACCATTCAAGTTTAACCGGACAATAATTGAACTTGAATATCTGTTGGCTGAGTCATAGTGCCATTAAATCGAGCTGACCACTACAACCACACTTGCCTTATGCGGGGCCCTGATTCGGTCTGTTGTGATGCCTCTTGCCAATGCCTCCAAACAGGGAAGGTTATGTGCGAGCGCTATGCTAATCAGGTAGGCGGCCATAAGCCTTGTGTGCCCAAGTTTGGTTTGAGCGCTCATGTACCCGTTTGGGACCATCATGACTTAGAAAAAAGGGGGGTTGGTCAGAGTGGCCGGAAGAGTGTCATGCAGTAGATTAGTTTTGTCGGAACACTGCTGGTCCACCCGAATGGGAGTACGAGGCCTTGGGTTCTGTAGTGTGGGTACAGTGTACTAACCTCTCCAGAGTGTATAATCTATCGATAGTCGCACCCACGAATATGGGCTCAGTTTGTAGTAGCTCACACTATGGGTCAACAATAATAATAATCCAACTAATAAAAAACCCTTGTTCGATGAGGAAAGAAGTTGGTTGATCTTTATGTGATCGTGAGAGAATCACAATGGTATCATTGATACCAAAGTTGGCTGATATTTACGGTGTCATGTGATGACCGCGGGTAAAGATCGAGCTCCTTATGGTGATGTTATGATCACTATGGTATTGTCAATACCAATATTGGTTGCTCCGGAGGTGATCGTGTGATGTCCATGATGGTAAGGTGATACAAGTTGTTGTTACGAGGTAACCTCCTAACAGAGTAAGTTGGTCTGTGATATTTTAAACATGATGCATGCTAGTATCATCACATCACAAGTAACATGTTCATGCCATGCTAATCCCGTATTGTTCTAGTGATATAATGATCATCATCAATTAACCTAGAAATGCCATCTTATTGTTTGTCTTGATTGCTTTGGTTGCTGTGAGCTTGCAAGTACATTCAAAGTACTCACCTGGCATGTCATGCCAGTTCTCAGGTCATGTCGTGATTGCTTGATTGTCAAGGATCTCGAGTTTGCGATCTAGGATATGCGTTCCAGCCAGAGTCCCTGCCGAGTGGAGTTCACCACCGTTGTTGTTATTCTGCTGCTAGACGTTTATTCCGCCTCCTCGACTTGTTCTGCTTCTAGCATAGAGCTACCTTAGCAGGTGTAGTGTCGCCATCCCGATGTAATCCTTGGGTCTCCAGAACCCTTGTACCTATATCATTTGCAATAGAGAGCTGATTTGTTCTATGCCAAGCAGTGCTATATTCCAGAAGACTTGATATCTGGGCTGGAATACCAGGTGTTCCGGTCTCTCTGAGCCGGGGTGCCACATATACATACCTATGGATTGAAAAAAATCCTTCAATTAAGTTGTCATCGGTGCATAAAGCAATAAAAAATATGCCTGATCTCTTATTGCAAGGTAAAATAAGCATTGTACAAACTTGTGATGACAAAGTAATAAAAGAGACGGACTGCATAATAAAGGTTGCTATCATAAGGGGCAATATAACATACCGTTCCTTTGCATTAAGAGCTTTTGCATCAGAAAACAAAAAGCGCATGCCAACCTTTACTACCTGAGGGAGTCCTGGATTAGGGGGTATCCGGACAGCCGGACTATATACTTTGGCCGGACTGTTGGATCGTGAAGATACAAAACTTGGCGATCCGGATACAAAACTTCGTCCCGTGTCCGGATGGGACTCTCCTTTGCTTGGAAGACAAGCTTGGCGATCCGGATATTAGACCTCCTTCTTTGTAGCCGACTCTATGTAAACCCTAGCCCTCTCCGGTGTCTATATAAACCGGAGGGTTTGATCCATCTAGGGACAATCATAATCATCATAGGCTAGCTTCTAGGGTTTAGCCTCTACAATCTCGTGGTAGATCAACTCTTGTAATACTCATATGATCAAGATCAATCAAGCAGGAAGTAGGGTTTTACCTCCATCGAGAGGGCCCGAACCTGGGTAAACATCGTGTCCCTTGCCTCCTGTTACCATTAGCCTTAGACGCACAGATCGGGACCCCCTACCCGAGATCCGCCGGTTTTGACACCGACATTGGTGCTTTCATTGAGAGTTCCTCTGTGTCGTCGCTGTAAGGCTCTATGGCTCCTTCAATCATCAACAACAATGCGGTCCAGGGTGAGACTTTTCTCCCCGGACAGATCTTCGTGTTCGGCGGCTTCGCACTGCGGGCCAATTCACTTGGCCATCTGGAGCAGATCGATAGCTACGCCCATGGCCATCAGGCCAGGTTCGGAAAACTTGAACTACACGGCCGATATCCGCGGAGATTTGATCTTCGATGGATTCGGGCCTACGCCACGAGCGCCGAACAGTCACGATGAGAATGACTTAGACCTGCTCTCGAACAATATTCGGGATATCGCACCTGCAGGAGCTCCGGACCTAAATCCGGGGCATATTGCGTCGTCTGGGGATGGGTGGATGGAGCCCTCCCCAGAGGCCGCACACTCATCGGCGGTAGGGCCGAACACATGCTTCACCCCCATGGAAGCCTATGTCTCCAGACCCCCGGACTTGTGTCCGGCTGTAGGTTCTAGTCCGCGCACCCCTGAGCCCGCCGAATCTGGTTGGGCTCCGGTAAGGGAGTTCACCGCTGCAGATATCTTCCAGCACTCGCCCTTTGGCGACATGCCAAACTCGTTAAAGTCTCTCTCTTTGGCAGGAGACTCTTGGCTGAACTATGTCCGGCTCGAGTGGGAAGGAGGTGACGAGGGAATTCGTTGCCCACCCATCGCCCACTTCATTGCCATGATCGATGATTTGATCGACATGCTTGACTTCGACTCTGAAGACATCGACGGTGTGGACGACGATGTAGGAGAAGAACAGGAACCACCGCCCATGGGGCGCTGGATAGCCACCTCTTCATATGATATATATATATGGTGGACACTCCCAAAGAAACTAATGGCAATGAGGCAATGGAGGATAGCCCCTCAAGGAAGAAGGCGAAGTATGAACGTCATCAGCACCGCTCCAAGCCCTGCCACAACAATACCAGAACAGGAGTCAAAAACAATCTGGATGGTGCCGAAGATGAATAAAATCCCCATCAGCCTGCCTTCGAGCAGGCCGGACAGGCGATGAACGGATACTTGGAGGAGGACAACTACATGCCCCCCTCCGAAGACGAGGTGAGCCACAGCGACGATGAATTCGGTATGCCTGAGGATCCCGCAGAGCAAGTTCGCTTGAAACGACGGCTTTTGGCCACGGCGAAAAACCTGAAAAAGAAGCAATAGCAGCTCAAAGCTGACCAAGATTTGCTCACAGACAGATGGACCAAGGTCCTGGCAATCGAGGAATATGGACTTGACCGCCCCGCCAAAAGGTACGCAAAGCACAATTCGCTACCTCAACCTAAGAAGGAGGACCTAAGGCCCACACCCCGACACCAATACACCACGGTCAGGGGCAACACACAGGAAACGCGAGGCAGCATCCGTAAACCTCGACGCAACAGACATAAGCGTCAAAAAAATAATGATGACGACCAAGACAAGGGAGTTGGTGCCGAATTTCGTGACCCCCAGTCCGGTCAGCAGAAACAGAACAGCTCAAGCCCATCCGGCCCGAGCAGCATACTCGACCAACCATGTCAAATTCATGGTACCCCTAGAGTGGTGGCCAAGCATACCAATAGAGAATGCCGGATCCTCAAAACAAAACGCCCGGTCGGGCGCCGGAAACAATGAAAGCAGGTCTCAAACAACAAGAAGCCCAGACCACCAAACATGGCGAGGTCAAAGGAAGATCCTCCACAGTACAAAATACGGCCAACCATCTCCGATCACATCGACCGTCCGGACAATATCCACCATAGCAATTTGACTGAACTTACTATCAACCCAATAGTTCGTGGGTTCCATCCCACACGAGCCCCTATGGGCATAAACAACAGCCCAAACTCGCTGCAAAATTTGCCAGATAGGTATTGACCGCTCGAGGATCAAACCCATCAATAACATCTTCTAAAAGATGTCGTCCCAGGTGCAAAGGCCAAGTTTTATAGGCCCACCACCCTGGAGGTTGTCTTCGGATCACCAAAAAAATACCATGCCAAAGAATAAGTCTTCGGCATTGTCCCCTTATACAATAACTACCATATACTATCGGGACAAACCACGTTGGATAGACTCAACGCGGTACAGCATCAAGCCAAACCCACGTGACATGGTCACAATTATGGGCAAGGCCGCACTCCGCCCTAGGAGTGGAAATTATACCGCCGCTGATATAGCGAGTTGTGCCTGTTTATCGAACTTCGATTCGGCAGCCAACCACCCGGACACCAATCGAGGAGTCCAAGCTACTTTACGGCATGATAGCCCGGCTTGACCAGACCCCGATCAGGCACCCGCGGTTCAACCACCATATGGCATGCAACTGCCTCTAAGCATTTGCACTTATAGACTGACTTTTGCGCAGAATAGGACCGACGACATGGAATCAGCTCGGACGCACAAGGCGGGAACACATAAGTACCCCCCAAGGAGACAGTCCGGATACACTTCGGATCCACACACAGCCTCCTCCAGTCTGCCCACGACAGGTTCCTCTAGCACACCACTTTTAATACGCATAAACCGTATTCATATGCATAGACATGTCACTCTACTACAATACGTAGACTAAAATAACACTCACCAGTGGTCGTTCCTCATTGACGCTCTTTTCTTCGTCATGCCGACACCCGTACATAGAGTCATGCCCCACTATGCCAGGGGTTCATAGTACTCATAACATGGCTACAAAGTCTGGCCACCTGTTCGGTCGCTCGGCACCCCGAACTTATAGCACTATATGCATTAGCTCTGAATCATGTCTTGGGTCATTAGTTGGGTTTTCCCGGCTCCCATGTTTTGGTACCTTACGTTCCGCTCCATCGGCTAAGGTAGCACTGGGAGAACTACTGCGATTGTGTCCCGGTTCTTCCGGACGAGCACCTCAGTAGAGAAAGCCGAAAACTGACTGTCATGATATAGCGAGAGATGGTCAGCTGTTCGAGAGGATGTAAAATCTTTAAAGATTTATTCCGCATAATTCCATAACAAATGCAAAGTGCGAAGGATCGGTCTTCCCATCAGGCGCCGTTAGAGCCCCTCGTACGGTCTTCCGAGCACCAGGGGCTGCACCTACCATACTCAAATTCCTATGTCTAAGTGAGAGTGATAATGCCCTATAGTCTGATTGCCTAGTTCGCAGTGATGAACACCTCCTTCAAGGACCCAAAGATGGGATAAAGAGTGTTCAGGTATGTCCCAAACACTCCCGTACTTTCTACGTGGGGGAAGAAGCCGACGACTGGCCAACTCTCGGGATTTATATATACTAAACGGCCGCACAGGAAGGAAAATGTTCATATAACAGGCAATAAACAATTACAGTGCCAGTATCCCGCATTACAAAGGACAGAATGACTGCCTTCAGGGAAATATAGTGTCTTTGGTACACTGTTCCGCCACAAGGCGGGCTCCTTTTAGGACACCTTCATAGTATAATTCGGGCTTGTGTTGCTCCTTTCCCTCTGGCGGTCCCTTAGTCATCAGCTTCTCAGCATCAAGCTTCCCCTAGTGCACCTTTGCATGGGCGAACGCCATGCGTGCACCCTCTATACAGACCGATCGCTTAATGACGTCGAGTCGAGGGCAAGCACCAACAATCCGCTTTACGAGTCCGATGTAACTGCTTGGAATTGGCTCAGCGGGCCACAGTCGGATAACTAAGTCCTTCATGTCTAGTTCGGCCGCCTGGTGCAGTTCGACCAGCTGCTTCAGCTGATCGATAAAGGGCACCGGATGATTCGGCGCCAAATACTGCGACCAGAAATGCTTCTCCGCAGACTTCTTCTCCTCAGCCCGGTAGAATTGGGCAGCATCAGATATGCTGCACGGTAGGTCCACAAACGCCCCTGGAGAAACAAGAATTCGGCTCGTCGCTTAGAGTTCCTCCCATTACTATGTAAAAATTATTTTGAGTACAAAAGGCCTTACCAGCCGCAACCCTCCGTGCCTCCTGAATGTTCTTCAGAGCATCTCGGGCTTCTTCCCAAGCATCATCTGCGGCCTAGAGAGCTTGGGCGAGTTCGGATTCTTTCCCTGCTAAACTCCGCTCCAAGGTCTCGCTTTTCCTCACGGCCTCCTGGAGCTCTCGCTCAGCTTCAATGACCCTGGCCTCGTGCTTCTCACGAAGAGCCTGCTCGGCGGTGGCCTTCTTGTCGGCTTCGGCCACAGCCTTCTTCAGTGCCTCAATTTTGGCACTCACTCCTAGAGCATACAATACAAATAATTTCATTAGGCACAACTATTAATTCGTGCTCAACTTAGCAAAAGGTTTCGGCATACCTTGCTTGTCCTCCAATTGCTTCTTCATGCGGCCAAGTTCTTCTTCAGCCCGTTCCAGACTCTGCTTTAGTCCGGACACCTCCGCATTATGAGAAGCAGTCGTCGCTACAGACGCCTGTTTTCAAACAAAGGGATATTTGTCATTAACTAAGTCTCCCATGAAGCGGAAATTTGATCCCCTGTCCGGCTCTCCCTCTTTCACCGGACAATGCATCAGGGGCTACTACTCATACTATGTCAATCTTCCAAAGGTTTCCAAAAACATACCTCAAAGCCTTTTATAAGTCTAAGGCAGGATTCATCCAGTCCGCTCTCAGCGGATAGAATCTTTTCAATCACCGCACCCATAAGGGCGCGATGTTCATCGACGATGGACGCACTATTTAGCACTGTCGATAGACCGCCCGACAACTCTTCTTGGACTGAGGTTGCTGGCGGAGCGGACTTGCCTCCCTCCGTCAAGGGGGGCTGCTCGCCCAATCCTGGAGCTTTAAAGGTCTCCAGGAGCATGTCCGGCTGCGGGCTGAATCTAAGATCGCCCCCGCCGTTGATGTTAATGGAAACCGCTGCTCTCATGTATCCGCCCCAGAGATATTCCCTCCCTGGTCCGGGCCCCGCTAAGACGACACCTCGGTATCGTGCCTAGGCTTCGGGAAGGGCCCTCTGGAGGCGTCTCGCTCTCTAGGGCATCCGAGCTCAGCAAATCCTCCGAGGAGAACTGTTCGGCACGAAACCTCGTCGGGCTGCACAAAGTATGGCAACAGTTAAACTACTGCTCCCTAGTAACGCCGGGCGCATAGGCGTGTTCGGATTTCGTGTACTCACGATTTTACCAGGGGCTGGGCCCTAGGATCCCACTCCGGGCTGCTATTGGCAGCCGTGGTGGATGCCTCCGGGAGGGAACCTTTCCCCCTCTTTGGCGATTTGGCCCCCAGGGATGAGTAGGCCATCCTTTTCTTCCCTCCCCCCATAGAGGTCTTGTACTCTTCCTCCTCCTCCTCGTCTTCGGAGGAAGGATGGGCGCTGGAGTCTTCGGATTTCGTGTCCGAAGCATCGCGGCGACGGAGGCTGCTCCGGGTCTCCTTGACCTTCTTGGAGGCCTCTTTCTTCGGCGCCTCGTAAAGCGTTGGGACCAACATCTTCGTCAGGAGAGGTCTCGCCAGTTCTTCCGGCAGCAGGGCCAGACAGTGAATCCGCCCCACCTTCTTTGTCCATTCCTGGGATAATTGCAGAAAGCATAATAAGGCATCACCCTCTGGATACGCTAGCTAAATATGGATAGACAAAACATAACAATGATTTACCGGACTTGCAGAGTGGTACAGTTGATACCCGCGGTCCTCGGCGGAGCCCGGCCATGGTTTGCCGGACTTGAAGAGCACCTTCCAGATGTCCTTGTGTGAGGAGCCGTAAAGCTCCCGTAGGGTCTGGTGCTCGGCTAGGTCGTATTCCCACAAATTGCAGGCTCGGTGCTGGCAAGGGAGAACCAGGCGAACTAACATCACCTGAACTACATTGACGAGTTTGACATCCTTATCTACCATGATCTGGACGCCTGTTTGGAGAACTGACAGCTCATCGGATGCGGACCAGTTCAGGCCCTTCTTGGGCCAGGACGTGAGTCACAGTGGGGCTCCGGATCTGAATTCAGGAGCAGCGGCCCACTTTTTACCGCTCAGCTCAGTGATATAGAACCACTTCTGCTGCCACTCCTTGACGGAATCATTAAAGGTGCCCGTCGGCCATGTGACCTTGGGCATCTTGCTCACCATGGCGCCACCGCACTCGGCGTGCTCGCCATTCACCACCTTGGGCTTCACGTTGAAGATTTTAGCCATAAGCCGAAGTGGGGCGAAATACGGAGAAAGGCCTCACACACAACGATAAACGTCGAGATATTAAGGAAAGAATTAGGGGACAGATCGTGAAAATCAATCCCATAATAATACATGATGCCACGAACAAATGGGTGAAGGGAAAACCCGAGCGCGCAGACAAAATGAGGAAGAAACACGATCTTCTCGTGGGGCTCTAGAGTGGGGAAGATTTGTCCTGCCGTCGGAAGGCGGTAGAGGCCATCCATTTTGCGTCCTGCTCAGGATCTAGACATCTTCAGAGAACTTCTCTTCGGTGGAGAAGACGAGTGCTTGGGAGCTAGGGCTCGGGCAAAGGGGAATGGACGAGTGGAAGGGGAAGGCGTGGGTGAAGAAGAAGAGACCTTATATCTTTATAGAGGCGACAAAAGCTTTTGCGCCTCCCTACTTGCCTGGTGGAACCCGCTCGTTCCCCACTCGCCACAATTGGCGGAGCGATTGGGCTACCCGTGCCCGTATTGATGAAAGCCCCACAATAAGGGGAGCACGATCTCTGCTTTGACAGGGCGTGCCGAGGATGCCGCCTCGCAATATGTGCGGTCGTTGGTTGTGGAAAGATGGTTCAATACTGACTCGACCATGATGCTATGTCATGTTGTCTAAAGATGTCAGCAGGTTACATTTGTGGAATATCGTTCTCTCCATGATGACATATGAGAATCTTCTTGCAGATCCGGACACGATCAAAGTGTTCGGTAATTACTTTGGAGTATTTGGATATGGAACCCGCCTTGTAATGCCGAAAACAAACTGCGCGTCGGACTCATCGTCATTGAAGCCTGGTTCAGGGGCTACTGAGGGAGTCCTAGATTAGGGGGTATCTGGACAGCCGGACTATATACTTTGGTCAAACTGTTGGACCGTGAAGATACAAGACTCAGGACTTCGTCCTGTGTCCGGATGGGACTCTCCTTTGCGTGGAAGACAAGCTTGGCGATCCGGATATTAGATCTCCTTCTTTATAACCGACTCTGTGTAAACCCTAGCCCTCTCCGGTGTCTATATAAACCTGAGGGTTTGATCCATATAGGCACAATCATAATCATCATAGGCTAGCTTATAGGGTTTAGCCTCTATGATCTCGTGGTAGATCAACTATTGTATTACTCATATCATCAAGATCAATCAAGCAGGAAGTAGGGTTTTACCTCCATCGAGAGGGCCCGAACCTGGGTAAACATCGTGTCCCTTGCCTCCTATTACCATTAGCCTTAGACGCACAGATCGGGACCCCCTACCCGAGATCCGCCGGTTTTGACACCGACACTACCCTCTACGAAGGGCCTATCTTTTACTTTTATCTATTTACTTTTTATGCAAGAGTGAATGGTGTTCTCCTCTAACCCTTTTTATTTTTATAAGAATCATGTGGTGGGGAAAGATCTAGGCACATATATCCAGTTGGGTATAAGTGATCATGAGTTATTATTGTTAACATCACCCCTGAGGTTAATAAGTTTGGAGGCGAAATCATAAAGCCCTATCTTTCTATGTGTCTGGCTGAAACTATTTGCTGCATATATGTGTTGTGAGTGTTAGCAATCATAGAAGGCTAAATGATGGTTGAGTATGTGGACTTGCTAAAAAGCTCTGACACGAGACCCTTCCCGAAATTATGATGGATTGCAATTGCATTGTTGACTGATAACATAATTTGTTAGTTTTCAAGAATGTTTATGGATTATAGTTCGATGTTGTGATGAATTATTACTTTCTCACGAGAAATTTTATGATAATGAACATTGTTGTTACAATAATGATCATGATTCTACTATGTCCATATTTTATTTTTACCGATTCCTCTCTCTCTAAGCATGTGGACATGATTAGCTTTCGCTTGAGGACAAGCAAGGTCTAACTTTGGGGCAGTTGAAACGTCTAGTTTGCATCATGTTTTACTACTGTTATTTATAGTATTTTCAATCAATATAACAATTTGTGGAGCAATTATAATGCCTTTTCTATCTAAATATGCAAGGTTTACATGAAGAGGGAGATGGCCGACAGCTGGAATTTTGGACCTGAAAAAGCTACGTCAAAGATACCTATTTTGCACATCTCCAAATGAGCTGAAATTTCATGGAGATTTATTTTGGAATATATAGAAATTCTTGGAGAAAAGAAGTACCAGAGGGAGCCATCGAGGTGCCCACTAGGCACCAGGGCGCACTCTGGTGGGTAGTGTGGCCCCTGGCCAGCCTCCGGTGCCCATCTTCTGGTATAGAAACCCATTTTCCCTAGAAAATAAAATAAGAAGAGTACTTTCAGGAGGGAGCGCCGCCATCTCAAGGAGGTACTTGGGCAGGAGGACTTTTGCTCTCCGATGGAGAGATTCCGCTGGGGATACTTCCCTCCGGGAGGGTAAAATCGAAGCCATCGTCATCACCAACAACGCTCTCATCGTGGGAGAATCAATCTTCATCAACATCTTCACCAGCACCATCTTATATTAAACCCTATTTCATCTCTTGTGTTCAATCTTTGTATCAAATCCTCAGATTTGTACCTATTGGTGACTAGTAGTGTTGATTACATCTTGTAGTTGATGCTAATTGGTTAATTTGGTAGACATGCGGTAAGATCTATTATGCTATTCAATACCCCTACGATCTTGAGCATGAGTATGTTTTGTGAGTAGTTGCTTTTGGTCCTGAGGACATGGGAGAAGTCTTGTCATATGTTATCATGTGAATTTGGTATTCGTTTGACATCCTGATGATATGTATGTTGTTGATTCCCTTAGTGTTGTTATGCGAAAGTCGACTACATGACACTTCACCGTCTTTGCGCCTAAGGGAATGTATTGTGGAGTATTTATTAGATGATGGGTTGCTAGAGAGAGAAGCTTAAACCCTAGTTTATGCGCTATTCTGTAAGGGGCTGATTTGGATCCATATGTTTAATGCTATGGTTAGATTTTATCTTAATTCGTCTTTCGTAGTTGTGGATGCTTGCGAGAGGGGTTAATCATAAGTGAGAGGTTTGTTCAAGTAAGAACAATATCCAAGCACCGGTCCACCCACATATCAAATTATCAAAGTACCAAACGCGAATCAATCAAACATGATGAAAGTGACTAGATGAAATTCCCGTGAGTCCTCGATAACGTTTTACTTATTAAAAGAGACTGTTACGTCCTGTCGTTTGCAACAAATAGGATTGGGATACCTTGATGCACTTATTTTTACTCTTTCTACTTGTCACTTGTTACAAATTATCTTGCTACCAAACTATCTATTACCGATAATTTCAGTACTTGAAGAAAATACTGTCGGAATCGGGCCTCTGTGGACCCAAAACAAGTTTCGAACTCTGGGGCATGTGCGAAGGACTCTGCTAGGCTACGGCTTGCTGCTCACTGCCTCACGGCCTATCTCCATCATGCTTGAGCAAGCGGAAGAAGAAAGGACGCGATGATTTACCGAGGTTCGGGCCACTTGCAGTGTAAGACACTACTCCTGCTTTGTGGTGGATTGCCTCACGAGGAGGATGAGTATGAACTACTATAAGGGTGAGCTGCCTTGTGAGGGCTCGGGGGGTGAATGGATCAGATGGATTCGACCTGGGTCCGACCTCCTAAGATGGTGGCCTAGCTATACTTATACTGATGCGGTCCTCTTCCCCAAAGTCTTTAGTCAGGAATGGATACCACATCGACCAATTTTGAAGGGGGGCAGTAGTACACCCTATCCTGACTAAAGGTGGTCTTCGTTTGCAAAGCATCTAGTCATGACGTGCAGGTGGGCTCGATGATGACCTCCACCCTGACGAGTCTGTGGTCTTGGTCTCGTTGCACCGTAATGGTGTTGGGGAACATAGTAATTTCAAAAAAAATTCCTACGCACACGCAAGATCATGGTCATGCATAGAATCAAGAGGGGCGAGTGTTGCCCACGTACCCTCGTACACCGAAAGCGGAAGCGTTAACACAATGTGGTTGATGTAGTCGTACGTCTTCACGAGCCGACCGATCAAGTACCGAATGCACGACACCTCCGAGTTCAGCACACGTTCAGCTCGATGACGTCTCTCGAACTCCAATCCAGCTAAGCTTCGAGGGCGAGTTCCGTCAGCACGATGGTGTGGTGACGATGATGATGCTCTACTGACGCATGGCTTCACCTAAGCACCGCTACGATATTATCGAGGTGGAATACCCCTTCATTGCGGTAAAACTGTAGCTCCGTGCATACCGTTCTTCTTATGCATCCTTGATAGTTTTGCATGTAGAACATGTTCTTGCCATGCCATGAGTGTATGTAAATGCTTGTTTCTTTTGGGTAGCACCGGGAGACGAGTTCGAGTCCGAGGTCGAGACACCCGTTGAGAACAGTTACGAGGAGCAAGTTTACGGTACCACCAAGGATGTATCAGGCAAGATGACCATTCCTTGAGACAACCACTATACTTGCTTTGCTAGTTGTCTCGATTCTTTCGCTATGTCATGCTACCTATCTACTAGTTGTCAGCCTCCTACAATGCCATGAAATGCCTCTAACCCACCTTCCTAGCAAATCGTTATTTGGCTATGTTACCGCTTTTGCTCAGCCCATCTTATAGTGTTGCTAGTAGTAGGTGACGAGTAGGTTGTTCCATGTTGGAACATGTATGTCTTTGTTGGAAATATGCCCTAGAGGCAATAATAAAATTGTTATTATTATATTTCCTTGTTCACGATAATTGTCTATTGTTCATGCTATAATTGTATTGACCGAAAGCCATAATACATTTGTGAATACATAGACCACAACATGTCCCTAGTGAGCCTCTAGTTGACTAGCTCGTTGATCAATAGATGGTAATGGTTTCCTGACTATGGACATGGGATGTCATTGATAACGGGATCACATCATTGGAGAATGATGTGATGGACAAGACCCAATCCTAAGCATAGCACAAGATCGTGTAGTTCGTTTGCTAAAGCTTTTCTAATGTCAAGTATCATTTCCTTAGACCATGAGATTGTGTAACTCCTGGATACCGTTGGAATGCTTTGGGTGTACCAAACATCACAACTGAACTGGGTGGCTATCAAGGTGCACTACAGGTATCTCCGAAAGTGTCTGTTGGGTTGGCACGAACCGAGACTGGGATTTGTCACTCTGTATGATGGAGAGGTATCTCTGGGCCCTCTCGGTAATGCATCATCATAATGAGCTCAATGTGACTAAGTAGTTCGTCACGGGATCATGCATTACGGAACGAGTAAAGTGACTTGCCGGTAACGAGATTGAATGAGGTATTGGGATACCGACGATCGAATCTCGGGCATGTAACGTACCGATTGACAAAGGGAATTGTATACGGGATTGCTTGAATCCTCGACATCGTGGTTCGTCTGATGAGATCATCGTGGAACATGTGGGAGCCAACATGGGTATCCAGATCCCGCTGTTGGTTATTGGCCGGAAAGATGTCTTGGTCAGTTCTGCTTGATTCCCGAACCCATAGGGTCTACACACTTAAGGTTCGGTGATGCTAGAGTTGTTATGGGAAACAGTATGTGGTTATGGAATGTTGTTCGGAGTCCCGGATGAGATCCCGGACGTCACGAGGAGTTATGGAATGGTCCGGGGGTGAAGATTTATATATGGGAAGTCATCATACGGTCACCGAAAGTATTCAGGGGTTTGCCGGTATTGTACCGGGAGCACCGAAGGGGTTCCGGGGGTCCACTACAAAAAAAAGACACATCCGTGACATTTTGGGCCGAATGAATTTTTTTCTGTCATACATATGACACTTCTATGACAATAATTGTGACAAAACCGGTATCATCATAGATGTGGTGGGCTCCTACTTCTATGACAAAAAATCATGACAGAAAATGAGCTTTTCGTCCTGGGCGGGCCGGAGACGCAGCTGCATGACATTCTTTCGGCCGTCCATGACGGAAAAAACTATGGTAGAAGCGAGGGCGAGGAAAATTTCGGGGAGTTCCCGATTATGGTGGGAGGTCGGGGGCCGAGTGATGCGCGTTTCTCTCGTACACGTACGCGCGTGTGTGCGAGGCGTTGGCTCTAACAAAAGCCGAGCGAGGCATTGGGCTCTAACTGAACCCGGGCGATTGCACTGCAGGCTATGCATTACTGAACCCGAGCGATCGATCAATGGCTATTAACTGAACCTGATCGAGTGATTCCTTCGCTACTGCTGCTAACTGAAGCCGATCGATTGGATGAACAGTGAGCGTTGTGTCGGGGGGGGATGAACAGTGAGCGGTGGCGTTGCTTCTGGATGAACAAGACCCGTGGTGTGGAGGGCTGGATGAACAGTAGAGGATGGAGGGGTGCCCGTGGAGGGGTGGTTGAACAGGACCCCATGGTGTGGAGGGCTGGATTAACAGTAGACGATGGAGGGGTGCCCGTGTAGGGGTGGTTGAACAGTAGCCGGTGGAGTAGCGCGCGGTGGAGGCTGGATGAACAGGAGCCCGTGGAGGCTGGAGGATGTCGACAGGAGGCCGTGGAGGCTGGAGGAGGTCAATTTTGGAGATGAATAGTATCCCGTGGAGTCACGTTTTGCGGTACGCCACACCCCTCCCAATGAACAGGACCCCCGTTACGACCGTAGCGCTCCAACACAAGTCCGTTTCGTCTGTTTTGCGGTACGCCACACCCCTCCCGATCAACAGGACCCCCGTTTTGACCGTAGGGGGTCCGTTTCCTCTATTTTGCGGTACGCCACACCCCTCCCGATCAACAGGACCCCTGTTTCGACCGTAGGAGGTCCGTTTCCTTCGTTTTGCGGTACGCCAGACCCCTCCCGATCAACAGGACCCTGTTTCGAACGTAGGAGGTCCGTTTCCTTCGTTCTGCGGTACACTAGGCCTCGTTTCCATCGCCTGTTCCGTCCAAGCCCCCCGATGAACACGACCACACATTTCGTTCTGACCCAGCCGGTTGGCTCCCACGCGTTCCATTGCCTCCCGATGAACACGACGCATTCTGTTGCCTCCCCATGAACACGATGCATTCCGTTGCATCCCCATGAACACGACGACGACGTTGTTTCTCTGTTCTGACCCAGCCATGCCAGCGAGCCCTCGCCATACGTATGCGCGAGTAGGCATTCGAGACTCCGCCCGTATGTACACATACGTAGCCGTATTTTCTTTCTTGCATCCTGGCTGTTGTACGTACGTGTACATGCTACGTGCGCGCCTCTACTACGACACATGCGCGCCTCTACATCCACCAGTATATATGTATGTACACGTTCGCGACCAGAATGACAACGCTACATATGCTTCGACCAGGTGGGTCCCGACTGTCAGGCACTTCCTTGCGTGCGAAGATGTAGCTGGTGGGTCCCAGCAGTCAGGGGGGAAACGTTTTTTTCGTGAAATATGATGGCCCGTCCGGTGGGTCCCCGCTGTCAGGTGGAGGAATAATTATTTTGCACGTAATAAGGATGCACTTCCTTGCTGCGGCCGTGGACCTAGCTGTCAGCCTCTCCACGTACAGTCCACGTCCGATGGAAGCCGTTCCTTGACCATGTTGAACACGCCGCTCCGAGAGCACCAGGGCAGTGGACAACGACGAAGCCTAGGAAGGGGACGACACGGAGCCGGGGAAGATGCGGCAGTGGATGCCCACGCGTAGAGGAGTACGAGGGTTCACTGGTTCGCTGCAGTGTGAGGCTGTCGTCGCCGCAGAATAACAGGGGGTGTGGGTGAGTAGAGGGATTTCCTGGCCAGCGGTGGGAGTAGTAGGGGGCGGTGAGGCCTCCGGCGCATCGCAGCCGGCCACGGGAGGCAGGAGCACGAGGCACGACCGACACTGGTTTGGGCGGCTGGAGCAAGAAGTCCAGAGGTTGAAGAAGCACTACGGCCGTTGGATGGACATCGTACGGTCAAAGGAGCTAGAATCGTGCATATTGACTAAGTTGACAAAGCCCTCCGTCCCCATCAACTTAGTAGGCCCACAAGTCAGCCTACCACTATACTGGATCAGAGCTAACAGGGGGAGTATTCATTTTTTTGTGCATAATAAGGAGGCACTTTCTTGCATGCAAAGATATAGCTGGTGGGTCCGAGCTGTCAGCGGCGGTAAAGTTTTTTTCGTGAAATACAGAGGCCCTTTTGGTGGGTCCCTGATGTCAGGTGGAGGAATCATTATTTTGCGCATAATAAGGAGGCATTTCCTTGCGTGCGGCCGTGGACCCAGCTGTCGGCCTCTCCACGTACAGTCCACTTCAGATGCATGTTGGTCCTTGACCATGTTGACAATGCTGCGCCGAGAGCACCAGGGCGGTGGACGACAGCGAGTCCTAGGAAGGGAATGACATGGAGGCAGGGAAGACTCGGCAGTTGTTTCCCACGCGGAGGGGAGTACGACTATACGAGGGTTTACTGGTTCGTCTGCCGTCAATGGAGAATAACAGCAGGTGTGGGTGACTAGAGGGATGGCTAGGCCAGCGATGGGAGTATGGCGGGGCGGTGGGGCCTGCACAGCAGCACAGCCATCCGCGAGGAGGAGGGAGCAGGCAGTCCCGCCGGCGCTTGTTTGAGCGGCTGGAGCAGGAAGAGCAGAGATTGAAGAAGCACGACGGCCGTTCGATGGACATCCAACAACCACTGCTTGTGCATCAACCTTTTTTCAGGAAAGCCTCAAATCTATGGAAAACAGCATACATCCCATCTGCCATTATTTCTAATAATTTACAACCCATTTGCTAATTCTTAAGGTTTTTTTGGAGCCCATATTCTTTTTTTAGCATTACAACCCTTATTGTGGTCACGGTTAAAAAATTATACAAAATTCTGCATATTTCGGTGTGGTCCGAACTATTTTTAATCCCGAAATTTTGACTCACATTCAAACTGATTTTAAAATAAAATGTATATCAATATAAAATCCAACAAATTCTCCACGCATAAAAATTAATGTAATTTAAAATCTCAAAATGAAAAAAAGATATTTGAAACTAATTGCCGGTTTGATGTGTTTTAAAAACATACAGCCCATTTCTCATTACTGATAGGCCATTTTCTCGGCCAGCCGAATGAAGCTCTCATTCTCTTGAAAGATTTGCACCCCAACAGGCCTGACAAAGCGACTTACTTGGCAAATCACAAAAAAACTGGGTTGTGGCTGTGGACCCAGCTGTCAGCCTCTCCATGTACAATACTCTTCCGATGGAAGTCGGTCGTTGACCACATTGACCACGCCGCACTGAGAGCACCAAGGCGGTGGACTACGGCGACGCCTAGGAAGGGGACGACGCAGAGCCGGGGAAGACGCGGCAGTGGATGCCCACGTGGATAGGAGTATGAGGGTTCACTGGTTCGGCTGCGGCGTGAGGCTGCCATCGCCGCAGAATAACAGGGGGTGCGGCTGAGGAGAGGGGATACCCTGGGCCAGCGGTGGGAGTAGTAGGGGGAGGTGAGGCCTCCATGGCATCACAGCCGGCCACAAGAGGCAGGAGCACGCGGCACGACCGGAGCTGCTTTGTGCGGCTGGAGCAAGAAGACGAGAGGTTGAAGAAGCACTATGGCCGTTGGATGGACATTGTACGGTCACTGGAGCTAGAATCGTTCACATTGACTAAGTTGACAAAGTCCTCCGTCCTCGTCAACTGAGTAGGCCCACAAGTCAGCCGCCCACTATGGTGGGTCCCAACTAGCAGGGGGTATTCATTTTTTGGTGCGTAATAAGGAGGCACTTCCTTGCGTGCGAAGATATAGCTGGTGGGTCCGACCTGTCAGCAGGGGGACCGTTTTTTCATGAAATACAGAAGTCCTTCCCACGTAAGTGCACGTATAGTGCGTAATAAGGAGGAACTTTCCTTGTGTGCGACCATGGACCTCGTGGGTCCCAACCGTCAGGCTCTCCATGTACAGTCCTCTTCCGACGACTCTTGTATGTTGACCACGCTGCGCCGAGTGCACCGAGGCGATGGACGATGGCGAGGCCCCAGACTGGAACGACCCGGAGATGGGGAAGACACGGTAGTGGAGTCACAGAAGGAGAGGAGTGGGAAACTTGACTGGTTGGGGTGCGGGGTGGGCCTACACTCGGCAGAGAACAACAGGAGGTGCGGAGTGGAGGGATGGCCTGGTCGTTGGCGGGGTAACGTTTCACTGAGGAGCGCAAAACAACGCCGCTGGATGCCGAAGGCTGGAGCAGGCGGTTCCGGCAGCGCTGGGGGAAGAAGACGAGAGATTGAAGAAGAATGCCGGCCGTTGGATGTAAATCCAATGCCTTCTTAGGGTTCGACCTACTGGCCCACAATCAGCCAGTCCATTTGTTTTTTAGTCCATTTGGTGGGCTGGGTGAAACAATGATGTAGCATCTATGCAGTCCGTTTAAATCCCATTTGCATTTTTCTTGAAATCCGTGAACTTGCTGGGCTGGGTAAAAATATCATGTTGGACTAGACGGAGAAATGTTATAAAAACATAAACATATGATTGCACGTCTATTACTGCATTGGTCAGTAAAATCTTTGCAAGCTTATGTACGCAATCACTAGGAGTTAACTTGCCAGGTTATATATAAACAATTATTATTATTATATTGTAAGAACTTTCAACTTACGAAATAAAATATCATTTTAATTTGATGAGTTAATAGTACGTGGGGTATTATTATTATTTAGGCTAGACGTGGGACAGTTGAGTTGGTTCTAGGGGAAAGTACTGGGAGAATACTCAGTTTACATCGAAAAAGAAAGTGGGAGAAAATTCAAAGACCTTCTGGGTCCACCTGAGGAGGGGAATATGTTGGGAGGAAGGAGATTCAAAGCACGACAGCCGAGTGAACTATTTTTTTAATGGACAAGTGAACTAGTTTACATACATAAGCAAATAGCCACTAAAAAAAGCAATCAGGTTAATGGGTTCTTAAAACAAATATTTCGGACAAAACAGATAATTACGACACATAGGATAATGCATGAAACACTCAGATGATAAAGGTGCTTATAAACAGATAAAGTACAACATCTAGACCTTCCTGGCACGCTTGATCATGACGCTACGGCTGTCCGTGTACTCGTCGGTTATGGGAAGCAGACACGCCCTCATGTCCAAGATCTGCCTGTACATGTTGTAGCATGCGTATGCGTCCTTGGCCGCGTAGGTTATGTAGGCAAGATTCAGAGGTACCTCCAACATGTTCAAGTCGTCTTCTTTCATGTTGGCGTATCAGGGGTTGATGATGGTCTCATCGAGGTCAACCACGGAGTCCTTATCTTGCCCGTTGCTGATGATCTTGTATTGCTTCTGGATGTTGACAAGCTTGTTGCACCAGATGGCTGAATCGTCACGTTCTTCCTTCTCTCCACCGTAGCGAAGGTGCAGTCGGTGCTGCCGATGAAATGGGCGAATGCTCTAGAACCTGGTGTAGCCATAGAACTGAGGCGAGGCAGAGCATCACCGAGTCCGTATCGTTGGTGTACATCACATTCAAATTGGTGCAGCCATAGGACTGAATGGCGAACTCAAAGGGGAACTCCTTGTTGAAGTCCATATCCAGCAGGCACACCCCTCGATTCGCTATTGGAGTCTTTTTGAGTGAACGAGTGTGTAGGCGGCGACAGCAGTTCGTTTTTCAACTCTTGGGGAACTGGATTCAACAGTAAGCTGAGTGTGTACAAGTGACAACAGTTACTACCCCTCCCTCGTCCGCTACACGCCCGGCAGAAGATGCACCCTCAGCGCATTCAAACGCCTCCATTGAGAAACCTACTCCGGCCACACGTCGGTTCACGAGCGGGTCTGTATTGGTACTGTAATAATAGGAGTTAGTGGTCACTTTACTTAAATTTAATTAGCTTTAATAGAAATTTATACTTAAAACAAGCAACGCATTGGCTCGTTCTATCAGTGCCACGGGATCAACATGCATAACAATTAGAATTATTATTCTCAGGACACACACGATCAACACATTTGTCGCACTTTCACAAAGATAATACTACCAAGTTTGAACTGTTTGTTATGGTTGTTGTCCTCTGCATCATCATGCCGTGTTTCCCAGCTTGCAAGATTCAGAACCAACAAATAAGATCCAAATAATAAGTACAACAAAGATGCCTACACATCTCATTGATTCCCAGCTTGCAAGATTCAGAACCAACAAATAAGATCCAAATAATAAGTACAACAAAGATGCCTACACATCTCATTGATTCCCAGCTTGCAAGATTCAGAACCAACAAATAAGATTTAAATAATAAGTACAACAAAGATGCCTACACATCTCACTGATTCCCAGCTTGCAAGATTCAGAACCAACCCATTAGAGCCTTTTGATAATGTGAATATCGGGATTAAATCCATCTTGGCTAGCCATGTCATACAATTGAAGAACTTGGTGAATGCTCTTGACTATCACAACATTTGTAGTTGAGTACTCCTGTTTGCACAGCACAAACAAGGAGACAGGAGAGCATGATTTCGCTTTAATAGCGGCCTCCTTGAACTCAACCTACAGCTCCACTTGGATGAGGTCTGCCTGGAGTTCCATGATTCAATTCATGCGCCTTTTTATGCAGTTCACCTGGAATGAAGCAAAGACTGCATCATTCAGCTAGCAAGAAGTACTTGCTCCTGTGAGCAGGCAGGTTCTTCTTTAGTAGTTGCCCTAAAATTGAGGAACATTAAGGTTGGTTGTCCGGCTCATGTAAGGTGCAACTATAAATTTCTTATCCTTTTGTGCAGTTCCACTAAAATAAAGTGCCATTGTGGTGACAGTGACGGCTCCATCTTGCAAAGGCTAATAAAATGTTGCACGAGATTACCAGCAGAACTTGACGGAGATTTTGGAAACTGCAATCACCATTTTGTGCAGTTCCACCAAAATTGAGAGATGTTGCCCACGTGACATTTTAGTTGAACTGCACAAGACACTCATTCCAAAAAAAGTGTTTTGTGTAGTTCACCAAAAGGTCACAATAGCAACAAGGTGAAATGGATATCCCTATCTGCACAAAAATATAGAAAATAAACAGTTGCTGGTCAATAAGAATATACGAAACATATACAAAATGAAAAGAAGCATTTTAATTATGTTCATGGCAATCACGCAAGGATAGTAGAAATTTTAAAATGTCAGCAATGCTTCATGTTACCAGAAGCATTATGATCAGCAATGAGATACCTCAAATATGGGATTACTTTAATGGTGGAATTGCTTGTTTACTAGACATAGTAAATCAACACAAGCTAAAGAGTTGGTTTAAGGGCATGGGACCGTGGGGACACCAGGACATTCAGTAGCGTAAAGGAGCAACTGACTTATCATACTGGGGAATACAGCAGGAGTGCCATTTATAACACAGTTTAATTGCATCTTATCACTGGAGGCATTAGATTAACAATAACACTGGTTAGACATGTCCCTAAGGTAATAGTGTGATCGCTTCATTTTACATGTGCCCTTACATTAACAACAGCAAAAGGTTGGTATAAGCACATGCGACAGTGGACGCATCAGCACAATGTACCTACAACGAGGCATAAAGTGGTGATGCCGAGTTTGTTCATGCTATGTGAGGGCAGCAAACCTAATCCTGGAGACCTTGTACTATGTGAGGGCAGAAAATCTAATCCTGGAGACCTTTTACTATGTGAGGGCATCAAATCTAATCCTGGAGACCTTTTACTATCTAAGGGCAGCAAATCTAATCCTGGAGACCTTTTGCTATGTGAGGGCAGCAAATCTAATCCTGTGACCTTTTACTATGTGAGGGCAGCAAATCTAATCCTGAGACCTTTTACTATGTGAGGGCAGCAAATCAAATCCTGGAGACCTTTTACTATGTGATGGCAGCACATCTAATCCTGGAAATACTCTGTTGACTTGTCCACCAGCCGCCACATTCTATCCTTTTTCAACCAATAATAGATCTGTTCCTTATCCAGTTTGTACTACATTTTCCCATTATTTCCCTTTTCAACCAAGAGACCGGTTGGGTATCCAGTCTCTACTACGTTCACCATATTATTTCCTCTTTGAATCAAGTCCTAGATTCATGCTACAACATTCCCCCCTTTCTTCGTTGTTTGAACAAAGCCCTAGATTCGAATGCATGAAGTAGCTTTACCTCTAATAATACTAAAAATTTAGGTGGCTCTGGAAGAGCTGATGGGAGTAGAAAAAGATGCACATGCAGACACGTGGGGAGCTGGGGCAGTAGAGCAAGGCCGCTTTCAAAGAACTTATACCCGAGGGTCGCCGGGATGTCGGCGGCGACAGGTCGGATCTGCGGACAATACGACATGGAGGAAGTGAAGGAAATATGCCCTAGAGGCAATAATAAAGTTATTATTTATTTCCTCATATCATGATAAATGTTTATTATTCATGCTATAATTGTATTAACCGGAAACATGATACATGTGTGAATACATAGACAAACTTAATGTCACTAGTATGCCTCTACTTAACTAGCTCATTAATCAAAGATGGTTATGTTCCTAACCATAGACATCTGTTATTTGATTAACGGGATCACATCATTAGGAGAATGATGTGATTGACTTGACCCATTCCGTTTGCTTAGCACTTGATCGTTTAGTATGTTGCCATTGCTTTCTTCATGACTTATACAAGTGCCTATAACTATAAGATTATGCAACTCCCGTTTGCCGGAGGAACACTTTGTGTGCTACCAAACGTCACAACATAACTGGGTGATTATAAAGGAGCTCTACAGGTGTCACCAAAGGTACATGTTGAGTTGGCGTATTTCGAGATTAGGTTTTGTCACACCGATTGTCGGAGAGGTATCTCTGGTCCCTCTCGGTAATGAACATTAATATAAGCCTTGCAAGCAATGTAGCTAATGAGTTAGTTACGGAATGATGCATTACATAACGAGTAAAGAGACTTGCCGATAACGAGATTGAACTAGGTATTGGATACCGACGATCGAATCTTGGGCAAGTAACATACCGATGACAAAGGGAACAACGTATGTTGTTATGCGGTTTGACCGATAAAGATCTTCGTAGAATATGTAGGAGCCAATATGAGCATCTAGGTTCCACTATTGGTTATTGACCGGAAATAGTTCTAGGTCATGTCTACATAGTTCTCGAACCCGTAGGGTCCGCACGCTTAAGGTTTCGATGACAGTTATATTATGAGTTTATCAGTTTTGATGTACCGAAGTTTGTTCGGAGTCCCGGATGAGATTACGGACATGACTAGGAGTCTCGAAATGGCCGAGACATGAAGATTGATATATTGGAATCCTATATTTGGATGTCGGAAGTCTTCCGGGTGAAATTGGGATTTTACCGAAGTACCGGGAGGTTACCGGAACCCCCCGGGAGCTTAATGGGCCTATATGGGCCTTAGTGGAAATAGAGGGCAGCAAGGGGGTGTGGGGCGCCCCCCAAAGCCCAAACCGAATTGGTTTAGGGCAAGGGGGGGCGGCCCCCCTCTTTCCTTCTCCCCTTCTCCCTTTCCTTCCCCTCTCCTAGTCCAACAAGGAAGAAGGGAGTCCTACTCCCGGTGGGAGTAGGACTACCCATGGCGTGCCCCCTCCTAGGCCGACCGCCCCTCCCCCTTGGCTCCTTTGTATACGGGGGTAGGGGGCACCTCTAGACACAACAATTGATCTCTTGATGTCTTATCCTTGTGCGGTGCCCCCCTCCACCATAGTCCTCGATAATATTGTAGTGGTGCTTAGGCGAAGCCCTGCGACGGTAGAACATCAAGATCGTCACCACGCCGTCGTGCTGACGGAACTCTTCACCGACATTCTGTTGGATCGGAGTCCGGGGATCGTCATCAAGCTGAGCGTGTGCTAGAACTCGGAGGTGCCGTAGTTTCGGTGCTTGATCGGTCGGGCCGTGAAGACATACGACTACATCAACCGCGTTGTTCTAACGCTTCCGTTTTCGGTCTACGAGGGTATGTGGACAACACTCTCCCCTCTCGTTGCTACGAGGGTACTGATGTATGTGGTCCAATGAATAATGAGGCTCGCAGCGGGTATCGTTATTTTCTCACCTTGACAGATGATTTGAGCATATATGGGTATACCTACTTGATGAAACACAAGTCTGAAACATTTGAAAATTTCAAAGAATTTCAGAGTGAAGTGGAAAATCATTGTAACAAGAAAATAAAATTTCTACGATCTGATCGTGGAGGAGAATATTTGAGTTACGAGTTTGGTTTACGTTTGAAGCAATGCAGAATAGTTTCGCAACTCACGCCACCCGGAACACCACAACGAAATGGTGTGTACGAACGTCGTAATCGTCCTTTACTAGATATGGTGCGATCTATGATGTCTCTTACTGATTTACCACTATCGTTTTGGGGTTATGCTTTAGAGACGGCTGCATTCACGTTAAATAGGGCACCGTCAAAATCCGTTGAGACGACGCCTTATGAACTGTGGTTTGGCAAGAAACCAAAGTTGTCGTTTCTTAAAGTTTGGGGCTGCGATGCTTATGTGAAGAAACTTCGACCAGATAAGCTTGAACCCAAATCGGAGAAATGTGTCTTCATAGGATACCCAAAAGAGACTATTGGGTACACCTTCTATCACAGATCTGAGGCAAGATTTTTATTGATAAATTCAGATCCTTTCTAGAGAAGGAGTTTCTCTCGAAAGAAGTGAGTGGGAGGAAAGTAGAACTTGATGAGGTAAATGTACCTGCTCCCTTATTGGAAAGTAGTTCATCACAAGAACCAGTTCCCGTGACAACTACAGCAATCAGTGAGGAAGCTAATGATATTGATCATGAAACTTCAGATCAAGTTACTACTGAACCTCGTAGGTCTACCAGAGTAAGATCCGCACTAGAGTGGCACGGTAATCCTATTCTGGAAGTCATGTTACTTGACTATGGCGAACCTACGAAGTATGAGGAGGCGATGATGAGCCCAGATTCCACAAAATGGCTTGAGGCGATGAAATCTGAGATGGGGTCCATGTATGAGAACAAAGTATGGACTTTGGTTTACTTGCCCGATGATCGGCAAGCCATCGAGAATAAATGGACCTTCAAGAAGAAGACTGACGCTGATGGTAATATAACTGTCTACAAAGCTCGACTTGTTACGAAAGGTTTTCGACAACTTCAAGGGGTTGACTACGATGATACTTTCTCACCCGTAGCGATGCTTAAGTCTTTCCGAATCATGTTAGCAATTGCCACATTTTATGATTATGAAATTTGGCAAATGGATGTCAAAACTGCATTCCTGAATGGATTTCTGGAAGAAGAGTTGTATATGATGCAGCCGGAAGGTTTTGTCGATCCAAAAGGTGCTAACAAAGTGTGCAAGCTCCAGCGATCCATTTATGGACTGGTGCAAGCATCTCGGAGTTGGAATAAACACTTTGATAGTGTGATCAAAGCATATGGTTTTATACAGACTTTTGGAGAAGCCTGTATTTACAAGAAAGTGAGTGGGAGCTCTGTAGCATTTCTGATATTATATGTAGATGACATATTGTTAATTGGAAATGATATAGAATTTCTGGATAGCATAAAGGGATACTTGAATACAAGTTTTTCGATGAAAGACCTCGGTGAAGCTGTTTACATATTGGGCATCGAGATCTATAGAGATAGATCAAGACGCTTGATTGGACTTTCACAAAGCACATACCTTGATAAAGTTTTGAAAAAGTTCAAAATGGATCAGGCAAAGAAAGGATTCTTGCCTGTATTACAAGGTGTGAAGTTGAGTCAAACTCAATGCCCGATCACAGCAGAAGATAGAGAGAAAATGAAAGATGTTCCCTATGCTTCAGCTATAGGCTCTATCATGTATGCAATGTTGTGTACCGGACTTGATGTATGCTTAGCAATAAGTATGGCAGGGAGGTACCAAAGTAATCCAGGAATGGATCACTGGACAACTGTCAAGAATATCCTGAAATACCTGAAAAGGACTAAGGATATGTTTCTCGTTTATGGAGGTGACAAAGAGCTAGTCGTAAATGGTTACGTCGATGCAAGGTTTGGCACTGATCCGGACGATTCTAAATCGCAAATCGGATACATGTTTATATTGAACAGTGGAGCTGTCAGTTGGTGAAGTTCCAAACAAAGCGTCATGGCGGGATCTACATGCGAAGCAGAGTACATAGCTGCTTCGGAAGCAGCAAATGAAGGAGTCTGGATGAAAGAGTTCATTTCCAATCTAGGTGTCATACCTAGTGCATTAGGACCAATGAAGATCTTATGTGACAATACTAGTGCAATTGCCTTGGCAAAGGAATCCAAATTTCACAATAGGACCAAGCACATCAAGAGACGCTTCAATTCCATCCGGGACCAAGTCTAGGTGGGAGACATAGAGATTTGCAAGATACATATGGATCTGAATGTTGCAGACCCGTTGACTAAGCCTCTTCCACGAGCAAAACATGATCAGCACCAAGACTCCATGCGTGTTAGAATCATTACTGTGTAATCTAGACTATTGACTCTAGTGCAAGTGGGAGACTGAAGGAAATATGCCCTAGAGGCAATAATAAAGTTATTATTTATTTCCTCATATCATGATAAATGTTTATTATTCATGCTATAATTGTATTAACCGGAAACATGATACATGTGTGAATACATAGACAAACTTAATGTCACTAGTATGCCTCTACTTGACTAGCTCATTAATCAAAGATGGTTATGTTTCCTAACCATATACATGTGTTGTCATTTGATTAACGGGATCACATCATTAGGAGAATGATGTGATTGACTTGACCCATTCTGTTAGCTTAGCACTTGATCGTTTAGTATGTTGCTATTGCTTTCTTCATGACTTATACAAGTTCCTATAACTATGAGATTGTGCAACTCCCGTTTGCCGGAGGAACACTTTGTGTGCTACCAAATGTCACAACGTAACTGGGTGATTATAAAGGAGCTCTACAGGTGTCACCAAAGGTACATGTTGAGTTGGCGTATTTCGAGATTAGGTTTTGTCAGTCCGATTGTCAGAGAGGTATCTCTGGGCCCTCTCGGTGATGCACATCAATATAAGCCTTGCAAGCAATGTAGCTAATGAGTTAGTGACGGAATGATGCATTACGTAACGAGTAAAGAGACTTGCCGGTAACGAGATTGAACTAGGTATTGGATACCGACGATCGAATCTCGGGAAAGTAACATACCGATGATAAAGGGAACAACGTATGTTGTTATGCGGTTTAACCGATAAAGATCTTCATAGAATATGTAGGAGCCAATATGGGCATCCAGTTCCGCTATTGGTTATTGACCGGAAACAGTTCTAGGTCATGTCTACATAGTTCTCGAACCCGTAGGGTCCGCACGCTTAAGGTTTCGATGACAGTTATATTATGAGTTTATGAGTTTTGATGTACCGAAGTTTGTTCGGAGTCCCGGATGAGATTATGGAAATGACGAGGAGTCTCGAAATGGTCGAGACATGAAGATTGATATATTGGAAGCCTATATTTGGATGTCGGAAGTGTTCAGGGTGAAATCGGGATTTTACCGGAGTACGGGGAGGTTACCGGAACCCCCCGGGAGCTTAATGGGCCTATATGGGCCTTAGTGGAAATAGATGGCAGCAAGGGGGTGTGGGGTGCCCCCCCAAGGCCCAAACCGAATTGGTTTAGGGCAAGGGGGTCGGCCCCCCTCTTTCCTTCTCCCCTTCTCCCTTTCCTTCCACTCTCCTAGTCCAACAAGGAAGAAGGGAGTCCTACTCCCGGTGGGAGTAGGACTCCCCATGGCGCGCCCCTCCTAGGCCGGCCGCCCCCTCCCCCTTGGCTCCTTTATATACGGGGGCAGGGGGCACCTCTAGACACAACAATTGATCTCCTGATCTCTTAGCCGTGTGCGGTGCCCCCCTCCACCGTAGTCCTCGATAATATTATAGCGGTGATTAGGCGAAGCCCTGCGACGGTAGAACATCAAGATCGTCACCACGCCGTCGTGCTGACGGAACTCTTCCCCGACATTCTGCTGGATCAGAGTCCAGGGATCGTCATCGAGCTGAACGTGTGCTAGAACTCGGAGGTGCCGTAGTTTCGGTGCTTGATCGGTCGAGCCGTGAAGACATACGACTACATCAACCGCGTTGTTCTAACGCTTCCGTTTTCGGTCTACGAGGGTATGTGGACAACACTCTCCCCTCTCGTTGCTATGCATCACCATGATCTTGCATGTGCATAGGAAATTTTTTGAAATTACTACACTCCCCAACAGGAAGAAGGGTCGGAGGACCTCCCGAGCCGGCGCTGTGTCGGAGAGAACGGCACGGGCAGAGGATCGGGCCCCTCCCTCAGGGGTGCTAACCGCGTGAACGATGCACCTTTTAGTCCTCTACACACACCGACCGAAGGGATCCGGTCGGATCTGTGACCAGCGGTGAGCAGAGAGAAAATGTCGCTACCGTTGTCTTGTTTATATCTGGAGAGGATGAGAGAATGAAGAGAGCAACCCTAGTAAAGCAAGCGCTTAGGCCCTGCGTCCATATATAGTGGAGTGATTATCTTTTTTTCTCTCCACAACAAGCGTTTCAATTTGTGCAGGTGGCATTAAAGAAAAGAAACTTTCTATTTAAGGTGACTACCTCTACGACTCCTACTTACTACTATTAGTACTATAGTATTGTTTACTTGAGCTCTCCACCCCTCCAGTCATTGAACAACCCCACAGGTGAATAAACATACAGTAAGTACTATATTTATATAGAATGAACAAGCTCGAACTATTTTCGCGTAGTTAAAAGTTGAGGGTGGGGCTTTTCCCAGGCAGTACGTGCGGCAGTTTTCGGGTAGGCGGTTTGACAGAGAGGCAAGGAGGGTGAGCGAGTGGGGCTGTGCGATTTGACGGCGCGTTACTGCTAGAAAGACTTGTGATATGACCAGTCACTATAGTCATGAATTACTGGCGCTCCGACCGGGGTGATGCCCCCCTTTTGTTCCGTGCTCTAATCTGGTGCATGACACGTTGACCCGGATGTTGGCTCTCCCACATGTCGGAGTAGTAAGAAGGAGCAAAGAATGATGGGGTATATACTAGTACTATACTACTCACTTTGTTCCTAAATATAATTCTTTGGAGAGATTTCACTATGGACCACATCGGAGAAAAATGAGTGAATCTACACATAAAATGCATCTATATACATCTGTATGTGGTCCACAGTGAAATATCTACGAAGACTTATATTTAGGAATGGAGCGAGTACTAGTTAGGTCGGAGGAGTGCGAACCACGGCAGCCTAGTGAACCAGCAGTGCGCACCACGGTAGCCAAGTGAACCAGTAGTAGAAAACAATGTGGTGATATGGCCATAAAAACAACGTGCTACGGTCCACACTGTAGCATGTACAGTAACACTCGTCTTTGTTTGGATCCCTGAGTTAGAGATAGTTTGGGTTGAAATAGCCTCAAATTATCGAAACAAGAGGGGTTAGTTTGAGCTAGTTTGCTCTAACCCAGCTAAAAAAACTAGCCTGGTTGAGAGGTTCTAATTGGGTTAGTTATCCTCGGACCCACTAAAAGAGAACTAAAAAAATCTACCCTGCCCACACCAGATCGCTCCCCCCTCTCGCACGACTCCTCTCTGTTCCCCATAGGGCCGCCCGCCCAAGCGTCGCTGGCCCTCTCTCTCCTCCGGCCGCCCTCTCCTTCCGGCCTCCGCCGCCCTCTCCCTCCGGCCTTCGAAGGTCGCCCCGCTCCCCCTTCACCAGTCGTTTTCTCCCTTTGTCGTGCGCGGCGGCGGCGCAACTACCAGGGAGGTCGGGAGAGGGGTGAGTTTGTTCGTCCCTTCTCTGTCTCACGGCCATATCATTGATCTTGCTTGCTCTAGCGCTAATTCTGATTTGGAAAAGTAGATCCTGATCAAACTTGGTATAGATTTGTGGTGCACGCATGGAATTTCAGGCTTGCATTATTTCTAGAGGCCCAAAGATTCAGTTCACCTTTCTAAGTATTTCAATTTCAGGCTTGCATTATTTCTGGAGGCCCAAAGATTCAGTTCACCTTTCTAGGTATTTCACTTTCAGGCTTGCATTATTTCTAGAGGCCCAAAGATTCAGTTCACCTTTCTAGGTATTTCAGTTTCAGTCTTGCATTATTTCTAGAGGCCCAAAGATTCAGTTCACCTTTCTAGGTATTTTACTTACAGGCTTGCATTATTTCTAGAGGCCCAAAGATTAAGTTCCCAGTCGGCGACAAGCGGCCATGCTACCCATGTCGGTGTTGACCTCAACTCGCAAGGGCCGGCGTCGGAGGGGTTCCCAGGGCTTGGGCTCTACAGAGCCTTCCTCCAGAGCGACGATGACAAGCTCCTCCTTCGGTGCGTGAGGGGCTCCAGGCACCCTCCCTATCGTGAATGACTTCCGTGATGAGTTAGCTCATTCTTTGTTTCATGAAGTGTTTTTTTATTTTGTGAAGCTTGATTGACGACTTGTATGTTTAAGTGGGATATCTCATTTGTATGGACAAAGTAAAAATTATCATGTTTTGCATGCTTGATTTGTATAGATGGTTCATTTATGTCAATTGTGAGCGAGAGGAGGCCACAGAAGAGCTGGCCACACCAAGACAGTGCTTGGATCCAAGGGATTTATTTTAGTATGATTAAAAATAGTCACTTTAAGAGGCTAAAGTTCCAAGCACCCCTGACTAAAGAGGGGCTAAAACCAGTCTTGAGACTAAAAAAATTTAGTCACGGGTACCCCTACTAAAATGTGGATTAGTCCTCTCTCTCCTCATTTAACTCCTCTCCTTTAACACAGACGAGTTCTGGATTGGAGGGTTTGGAGGATAATAAATGCCCATTAACTTGATTTTAGTCTCTTTAGTATTTGGATCCAAGCATGGGTGAGGCTAGCAAGTTTTAGTCCCACTACTTTTAGTCATGGAACTAAAACATATCCAAGCACCCTCCAAATCCGGCAGGAATAGGGTCCAAAGTAGTCAAATGATTGAGATAGAGCATTTATTGTCAATCTAACCCTGCCATCCATACACCTCTTTGGTTTAGAGTTAGTTCAGGGTTAGAATCTAACTCTAACCTCTAACTGAGTTAGAGTTATCCTCGTCTCGGTTCATCGCCATCATACTTTCCCCATTCCTGTATTTTCAGTATCCTGCGAATCAAAGAGGCCCTTTTTTTGCGGGAAAATCAAAGAGGCCCTTAGACTAGTTCAGGTCCGGTCATTTTTTATAAATGTGTTATGTCCAAAATTTAATGAACGTGCTCCGGTTTCCATGAAAATAATCCGGTTTCATGTAGTAAGTCATTCATTTATATATTCTTCTGCGGGGGGTTTGCATGTAATTCGTGAGGTCTGAAATGTAAAGTACCCCGGCATATGCTAAGAGTCGTGCATGCACTACGACCCAGATACTCTATGTCCCACATGTCGACGAATGGGAGCACGTGGAAATAGCCTAGGAGTACATATAGGAGGATAAATGCGTGAAAAAACATGTACTGTGAAGCGTAGCCGCGGTTCGAAAAGGAGACCTAAAGTGATAACAGATATAGGTCGCACACACCCAACTAGTGGTACTAGACATACGACTAATTTTTCCCTCAAAAAAAGAGCAATGAGTGCTCAGTACTCCTATTCTATAAACACGAGTCCCATCTGACAACAGAGTCCGTGCTACAGCTAGCTCTCCTCCCTAATTCTAAACTCGGCCGACGCCCGGTGGGCGGGGTGGGTTTGCTCAACTGTGGCCCCACCTCACAGTGAAAACGTTACGACTGGAATAAAAATGCCATATACTCCCTCCGTTCATAAATATAAGCCTTTTTAGATATTATTTCAAATGGAATACAACATACAGATGTATGTAGACATAGTTTAGAGTGTAGATTCACTCATTTTGCTCCGTATGTAGTAGTCACTTGCTGGAATCTTCAGAAAGACTTATATTTGGGAATGGAGGGAGTACTATGCTAATAAAACATTAAGGCCACGAGGCGATGCAGTGCTGGTTACAGGAGGCAAGAAGAAGAGATGCATCCATCGACGACGTCCACCTCCCTGACTCAGGGCGCCGGCCCACCGAACGACGCCTAAGTAGCAGTGGATTTCGTGGCCAGGTCGACGTGCTCTGAACAATGGCGTACAAAGATTCCAGCCGCTGGAAGAAGGCCAACGTCTTTCTGTCCATGCTTGCCTTGTAGTGGCATATGTAGACGATTTCCTCGTAGACATGGATGTGCAGGTCGACGGTTTCTTGCATGGTGAGGCGCTGCGCGGCGAGCGCGACCTCGAGGTGGACATTCTTTGTCGCGACCTACGGCACCTGCAGGGCCACCAGGGCTTGAAAGAGTTCGTCACCATGGAGGCCGATGAGGGTGGCAGGCAATGAGGAGCCTGGGCGCGCGGGCTGGAGCAGTACGGCAAGGTCGTCCACGCACTTCTTGATGGCGGTGAACTTGCGGATGGAGTTGACCATCATGTCATCCATGCGAGAGGCGAAGCCGGTGTCAGCGAGGGCTACGATGCTTGTGGTCGCCAGCACCGTCTGGAAACGCTGCACGGTGCATGGCCGCAGGCCGGCGCCGTGGATGATTTGGCACAGCCAACTGCCGGTTGCGTCCATCGCCTCCGTAGGTGCTTGTGGCTTCTGGTCACTTGGTCTTGGATTGGAGTGAGCAGTGTTGCGCAGAGACTTGGGAGTAGATGGATTGGAGTGGTGGGGCGCATTTATTATATGAGAGTCCAAACTCTATTGCATTTACATCATGCTGGCTCTATTCTGCTTCTCCAATTAATTCCCTCTGCATGTAATTGAGGATGCATCATTGACCGTTCAATGTCTCAGGAACCGCTACCCTCTCTCTCCTCAGCATTCAACCACCTATGGACCCGTCGACAATGAGGTTCCTATGGTGACTTCGTAAATTTCAAGATGATAGTGCCGTGCATGTGTGCGTTCATAGGGGTGAGTGTATGCGCATGTATATGAGCGCTTGCATCTGTACTGTGTCAAAAAAACATAAATGCATGTCAAAAAGAGACTAGTCAATATTCTCAATATTTTGACCTCGGAGAGGAAAACGATAGAACTAGTACGTATTTATTTCTGGTGCAGATTTACTCATTTTGCTCCATATGTACTCCGTCTCGGTGTAGTCTAGTCACTTGTTGAAATCTCTAGAAGGGCAAATACTCCTTTCTGGTTTACAGGGCTATACTAACAAGTAGTTGTACGTACTAGTACAATAGTGGGCTCACATAGCAATTTTGTCTCATGCAAGAGCCTCGCTATATGCATGCTCCAATGTTCGCAACTGCAACGTTCGGTTTGCGCTTGGCTCTTCGCCTCTTCAAGAAGACGAACATTGATGTTACTACTACTGCTTCTACAGTGTCGAATCCACTGCTGCATGTCCGTCCACCACGAGCGGGATAGATAGCTTGTTGTAGAAGTACTACTAAGCAAAAGTTTGTCCTCGTTTGCGAGAAACCGCACACATGGGAGAGGGAGAAGGCATGTAGTAAAATCAAGCTTCTCCTCGTTGTACGAGTTGACACGACACATTATAGCACTGGCCCCACATGCTTGCCTCTAAACTTGGCTGAAAGACCCACAATGTACAATATATTTGCTGCAACCTCTAACATTTACCCACCACAAATTAAAATATATGTGGCCGCATGCATCGTTCAGATGAAGAGGCCGGGGAGTGCCCCCTTTTTGAAAAAAATAAATTAAAAAATATATATTCCTGTCTTGACCAGATGAGCGTGCAAACTACAATCACCAGGGTGACAGGTAGGGCTGGAAGACTATTTTAATTTTTTAAAAGAACTTCAAGACGGCCACATAGCATGGAGCCGACCCCAATGATTTTAAGCTTACAGGCACGGTACACGCTATCCTAGACTACTCTACACATGAAACTGCCACATGAGCGTCTGGGCTGCGCTTGGCTCTTCGCCTCTTCGGGAAGTCGAACAATGATGGAGTACTACTACACTGGAGGAGTACTACAGTACGGTTCTGGCCATCTGACACCGATTGAACTGATGCATGTCCACCGCGTGCGGGAGGGAGAGCGTGTAGCGAAAGCTTCTCCTAGTCTTGCCAGCCACCACGCTCATGGGCGAGGGAGGGACGCTCATGCCTTTGCGTGTATGACAGGTGGGTCCGACAGGTGTGTGGCCAACCTATCATACAGCCAAAGGCAGGTGCAGTTAAGTCCGTGTGGGAGAGGATAGTCAAACTTCCCGTTGATGTACGAGTTTCCACGACACATCAAAGCACTGCACTCGATATATTTCAATAATTTGTGTTTATCGATGCATTAATTACAATGCATGCATGAATGCCATGACTCTCCTTTTGATACTTGCATGTGTTGATTTAATGCACCTTGAAGTAGTATAAAATATGTGACGGTAAAGCTTTGTAATACCCTGGCCCAAGTCGAGAGATTGTTGTGCACGAGGAGGGCAAGATCATGCAGACCGAACAGGACCCGACGATGGAGCACTCTAAGGTCTCGATGGACCTCACCGTGCTCCACTTCCCCTTGTGCCTCCGCCCCTTGACGCCTCTAGTGTATGAGATTTGAATACACCTCGTCCGTTTGGCTGATTGAGCAAGGTGCGGGTTTCTTGATTGATGTGCTGTTTGATTGATTTCTGCAGTGCAAGGGAGGGCACCTGGCCTGCGTGGACTGCCGCGTCGAGTGCCCCGAGAACCCGCGGTAGTGCCAGAAGTGCGAGAGCGGCGGTGGTTTCAACGTGCGGAACACGGCGGTGGACTCCGTCCTTTCGTCGGTGAGGGTGGAGTGCCCGCATGAAGGCTGTGGGCTTAATGTCACTTACCACAAGCTCGCCGAGCACCAGAGCGTGTGTCCGCTCGCGCCCTGCAAATGCCCCGTGCCCGTCTACGGCTACGAAGGCCCACCACCGATGCTCTACCACCACATCAGCATCGCGCATCCCATGCCCGTGCACAGGATCTAGTAAGGCAAGGTTCTCCAGCTGCAAGTGTCACTGTCGGAGCCACGGCTCTTGTGGTTCGTGGAGGAGAACCGCCGCGCGTTCTTGGTCGGCAGCATGCTCGACATCAGCGCACCTATCGCCGTGTCGGTCGTCTGCATCAGAGCGGGGACGTCCCCACTGCTGCACTACGTGGCCAAGTTGTGGGCGAATGGCCCGCCGGGGGAGCCCAAAGGCACGACCGACGCCGTCAAGATGGAAATGGAGGTGACAAGCAGCAAGGATCCCGGCGACGTCGATGTGCAGGAGCTGACCTTCTTGACAGTTCCGCCCAAGCTGCTGGTCGGGGCTAAGCTTGTGTCCCTCCACATTCAGATTGACAAGCTCACGTCCTAAATGTTTCTACAGTGCCTTCTGTTTATCTTAGTAATATGCTAATATAGGGATTACCTTGGTCTACTTTAGCTTAAGAAATGGTGGGTTTTGGCAGCGATGCAGCAATTACTTCGACATCAGATCAGTAATTTCCAACAGTCGAACGGGTATTTTGTGTCTGTTGGAATAAAGTTCCTTTGGGTAAGAAGTACTACTTGTCATCAAAATGGATAAAAGGAGATGTATGTAGACGTATTTTAGTTCTAGATACGTCCCTTTTATCCATTTTGATGACAAGCACTCCCTCCGATCCACAATACATGCCTTCCATTTGTCAAAATATAGATGTATCTAGACTAGTTTTAGTACATAGGTACATCCATGATAGAGCCAATCAGATGGTTGATAACACTACAATTCGTAGCTACAGATGCGTGTGTGACTCCCAGATGCAGAGGTCGGGGGTCATCATCCTCCTTTTCGAGAAAAAACAGACGCGTGTGTGAGAGGATGAGTGCGTGCGTGCACCTCTTCTCTTCCTGTATAACGTAATCCCTCCGTCCGAAAATACTTGTCATCAAAATGGATAAAAAGATATGTATCTCAAACTAAAATACGTCTAGATACATCCCATTTTATTCATTTTGATGGCAAGTATTTCCAGATGGAGGGAGTACTAAACTCAGAGTACAAGTTTTTGTGGGTGGCACGATGGTGCGTGCGAGAAGTCCCGAGAGATAGGTTTAATGCATCTGATAAAAAGACTAGCCTAGAGCTCGCCACGCGGCTATTCCTGTCGAATGCCACATTAACCGTAAGATATGTATACGATGGTGCCAGTTATTGCAAGTACATAGCAGTACTCCCTCCTTTCCGGTTTATAGGGCTTAATTCAAAAATCTCACCAACCAAGATGGTGAGTGGTGGAATCACTACAAGAAATATGTCAACTTATGACCTTGACTATTGGTCACTGAAAGGTCATTGTTTTTCATTTGCGACCTTTTTGTGACCACAAATAGAAGGTCAAAAGCTGACGGTCGTAAACTGAAATTAATGACCTTCTCTGTGAGAAGGTCGTAGACATTTACGACCAAAATAGAAGGTCGTTGAACCCAATACCTTTTGTTTTGTTCACTAGCTGTCTGCCCAGGCCACGTCAGATCCGACGTGGCAATCTGATGTGGCAAAATTGTGACCAATTCATAAGGTCATTACTTAGAATCAGCCCGGTCCATTTCGGTGCTTTAGATGGGCCGAGCCCATTAATTCAGCCTTTTTAATATATTTTCCTGTCAATTTTTCTTTGGTTTCATGGGCCTAGCCCAACATTATAGCGTTTTTATTTTCTGGGCAATGGCCTTTTTGGCTCAACAATTCTAGATTTTTTTTATAATTACATTTTTGTTTTCTTGTTTTAAGGTGGATCAATTGAGATGGGTCCCAATTGTAAGTTCTGGTAATTGGTCCCATTTGTCAGGTTCTAGTAAGTGGGTCCCAATTGTCAAGGTCATATTCTTCAGGTTTCAATTTCATAGTAAATAAATAGCCAGTATTTAAATTGGCACAGACAAAAAAATACAAGTAGTACTTAAAATAACAGCATCCAAAATCAGTATGGAGCTGCTACTCTATAAATAACACATAATACATCTTCAATCACTGTTTTACAATCTCTATGTGTAACAAGTACAGAATCAGTATGGAGCTCTATGTGTAACAGCTACAAAATTTACAAGCTATATGTGTCTTCAATCTTCTTCAACATGGAGCTCCTTCGGTAGCGAGCACAAACTGGGCACCTGCAACATCACAGGAAGGCAATTTTAGTGCTCCATCAAAGAACTAAGTAAATTGCCCTCAATCATAAAAACAAAGTAATACTATTGAAGAATAGGTTCAAATGAGAAGGCAGCATGAAACTAGTGATACAACAACATGCAGAAAACACTACAATGTAATACTGTTGTAAGTTCATAAAAGTGCAAAATCAGCACTATTATATAGAGCAAATGATATGCCCCCCTTTTAATAAAACTGTAGTGTATGCTAGTGACAGAACAATGGATTGTAGTGTTTGCTAGTGAAAAAACAAGGGATAGGACTAATATGATGTGCCAGATTGCCAGCAATAGTGCTTACATGCATCTTCATATAAACAGATTGTACCGAAGCTTACTATGATTTCAAAATCAGGGGTTATGTAATCTTTTATGCCATCCTCCCAAAATTTGGCTAGATGATTCTACAACTGTAGTTGTACCCAGCTGCTCAAAATATAAACATATAGATGAGTGCTTCTCACATGTCACCAGAGGTAAATAGCAATACACATAAATGAATGAACATGCGCATATTCTACAGCAAGATGAACCAAGAGAGATATATCTTGTAGCCTACAACAATCAAGTTAGAAATCACATCCATTTTCTAATTAAACTGCACCTAAATATATACATGCACTACTTCAGGAAATTTATGACTAGGAGATGTATTAATAGCAGATTACGAACTAATGTACTTGTACTTGATCTAGTTGAATAAATGCAGATTAAGTTCCTGGTACAGCCAGCTCCAACTTATGCTACTAGATATTGACAGAAAAACACATAGAGAGGGGGGGAGGAGATCCAGCAATGATATGACTACAGCAGGCGACCCCGAGGAAAGATCAGTCACTCGACGTGGCATCAGCTTCGGGCACCTTCTTCTTGAAGATTTCTTCTTTGCCCCTGAAGCAGCATCCGCCAGCAGGCTCGGCGTGCCTACAATCTGCATCATCATGCATGCACAAGTGTGTCAGTTCCAACATAGTAGGCTAGCTTTATAAGGAAGAAAGGAACACTCCATCCATCCATCTGATGCAAATATTTGCACTAAAACTATGATGAACCTACACCCAGAATTATATCTCTAGGAGAGAGGGCCCCACTTGTACAACAACAATACCAACTAACAAGAGCTAATTAATAATCCTACTATATACTAGCATAAAAACCGAACAAGTACTTCCACTTCAATCAAGTGTGGACAAGTAACTATTTAAGCAGGGACAGTTTCACAACCCAATATTGATGTTGCCAAGGAGCCACATATATAAATACGGAGCTGAAAGTGGCAACATATACATATACCTTCAGTACAACCTCCTCAAAGCACTACTCCACATTCACTTTGGTCTTCACGATGCATTCCAGATAGACATAAAGTCAATGCCTTCCTTCTTGGTGACCACCCCCTCGCTCTCCTGCCAAACCCAACATCTAAATCAGCTCTTAAACACATACATGAATAAATCGACATGAGAAACCTACTATGCCACATGCCTCAACACAATACAGACAATAAAGTAGTACTTGTGTCAAGCTGGTCTACTTAATCATGTATAACTAAAAACACAAGCATGTAAGCTGATGTGTAGTTCACATATACTAGGAAATTATATATGTACACTTGTTCAGTGCATACATATGTACTGTAAGGCTTCCCTGAAGTGACATTAATGAGGACCAAACATATACAAGCCCTTGGAAATAGAAGTTACATTCAGTTCACCATTGCATTAAAACCTACATGTTGTAGTGAAAAATAACAAGAAAAGGTTTTCTAGTTATTAACAGGGCAAAAACTGATAAGTAGGAAGCTAGTCACATCAGGTAAAAACTTAAGTAGCACAGTTTTCAATTTTAAGAAGAATAAATGCAAGACAGTCCTAGATACTGTTCTTGGATGTTATCAGGACTCAAGCACTGGGATGGCATAGCTAAACATAGTGCAGTAATGACTTCAGAACAAATATTCCCCAAAGACTAGATGCATGCTATGGAGGAAAACAATAACTTGTTTGATTGTTTTCCATTCTGAACCATAAATACACTTGTTCAGTGCTAACATATGTACTGTAAGGCTTCCTTGGAGTGACATTAATCAGGACCATACATATACAGGATGCTAGAAATAGAAGTTACATTCAGTTCACCAATACATTAAAACCTACTATATACTGGAGTGAACAAGAAAACAAGAAAAGGTTTTCTAGTTAACAGGAAAAAAACTAATAAGTAGTAGTTAGTCACATGATGGACCCGCAATATTTGAAGTCCCAATGTACATGCAAAGTTCTTTTACCACAAATGCAGGAATAGTCCTTTAGTTCCAAACAGGACAACGCCAACCTCATCGCTCCTATGAAAAACCAGCTGTAGAGTACAAAAATGCAAAGGCAGATTAACAGACGCTTGCATTTGTATTGGGTTGGGTCAATCACAGATTTTCGGATGGAAAGAGCGTGTTGCTTGCCTTCTTGCGCACGAGGGTGGTGCAGACATTCTCAACCTCCTGCAGCACCCGGTGCATCGACAGGACGACATCCAGCAGCATAACTAGCCCCTCCGACACGGCAATCGGCGAATCAAACCGTCAGCGTAACAGAAGTTATTAGGCTCCAATACACAGGCTCACAATTTGACATTCACACCACATCACCACGGATCTATCAGTTTAGCAATTGACATTTTTTCGAACAAGGATAAAATCACCCCTTTACTTTACCTGGAACTGAAAACTATGACACGAGCAGGAGTAGTCCCACTCCCATCACTACTGCATATAGTACGGTAATTATAACACCAATTCTCATGCAAGTCAAGAACCTAGCTAGTTCATATATCTCATGAATTGAGAACTATGATATGGGCAGTAGTAGTACCACTCACGCCACTACTGTATATTACCACCAACTTTCATGCCCGTCCAAGAACCTGGCTAGTTAACATCCAGTCACTAACTACTGGAACCAGTGCGTCTGAACCTGAAGGACTGCATGAGAATTGGGTCAAGTTGGAGCGTGATAGAGCTGTACTCGTCTTGGAGCGTGATTGACCCGCTTCCAGTGCGTCTGAACTAGAAGGACTAGCAGTAATGCAAACTGAAAAATGGAGCGTGATAGTACAGCTCTATGATTATATACCTCTCAGCTCACGTTTAAACGAGATTAGAGAAGTATGAAAGGGCACATTCTATAATAAGTTGATAACAGTCATAGCAGCATCAGGAAAATGTTTAGCGAGAATAGTATGAAAGGGCACATTCTATTCGAACCAAGACGAGCGAGAACAGCGAGCACGATCTTGGCACCGCAAATCGAATACAGCTGGACGGCGTGAACAATCGAGTCAGATCTTGTAGCGGGACCGGACCGGTGAGCAGAAGTAGCAGGGCTGGGAGGATGCATACCAGCCATGGAGGCGCTTGTGGAGGTTGACGGTGTACTCCCTCGTGACGACCTCCTCCTTCCTCGGAGCTCCGCCCTTCTTCTCCTAGAGACGGGAACGGCCTCTCCGTCTTGCCCCCCGCGGCGGCGGTGGCGGCCGCAGACGTGTCGGTGGTGGTGGATGAGACGGAGGAGACCGAGGAGGTGCCGTCACCGTCCTCCGGCGGGACAGGGAGGCAAAGGCGCTCGGGAACGGAGCTGGTCGCGAGGAGGAGATCGAGGCTTGGGACTCCGGGCGCTGGACGCGGGTGCGTGCGGTTGGAAAAGAGGGGAGGGGTTGGATCAGAGGGCGCCATCGCGCATCGGGATCTAGATGTAGGACAGAGAGCCGGAGGTTGGGATCTGGATTGGGTGCGAGAGAGAGTGAAACGGACAGTGTGGAAGGACGGCGGGAGACGATGGGAGTGCGATGCGGTAGGAGTCGCCGTCTTCAATCTGGATCGGGGAGAAGAAGAGAGAGAGGTTGATGTGGCAGTGGCGGATCTGGCCTCGTTGGCTCGATCTGGTGCCATGGGAGAGAGGGAGAGGTGCGGTACAGAGTGCTGGCCGAGGAAGGATCAACAACGGTGGGAGTGAGAGGAGGACGGCTGTGGGGAAGGATCAACGGCGGTGGGGGTGAGAGGAGGACGGCTTGAGGTGGCAGCGGCAAGGGAGGAATGCAGCGCTAGGGTTCGCGCGAGAGAGAGGAGGTCACAAGGGGTGGGGTTGGGTGAGGTTCGAGAGAGAGGGGGGTTTGTTGCCGTGGGTTGGATGGATGGACGGATGGACGGTCATATGGATGCCATGTCATCGATCCAAGCCACAAGTAATTCCACCAATCAGAATTAAGCTTTTGTAGGTTTTTTTTCCTTTTTTTCTCTTATAGGGCAAATGTCCAATGTTATGTCAAAATTCATGGCAAAGTTTGTCCAAATGATCTCATATTTTGCATAAGTGTGCATATTGGAATGACAAACAATATTGCTAAATGGAATTTTCATTTTCTTTGCACAAAAATTTTATTTTCCATTTTTCGAGCGCCCCAAATGAGGTTTTTTGTGAAGCACTTACCATTTATTTGTTGCAAAATTGTACTAAATCAATTTTCTAAAACACTAGGCCATATTTAATGCACAATTGACCAAATGGTTGGGTGTAAAAAGTTTTGATCCACCTCTGGTGAAAAAGACAAAATTTCCGCCGATTCAGCTGGAAGCGGGTCAAATTTGAACTGCAGCTACCTCATAGTTTGCTCTTTATTTTTTCTAAAACTCATTTCTAGGTACATAAGTATCTATTTAATCAGAGAAACATCAAAAGTTTTCCAAGATTCATCCACTAGCTAGGAACGGTCATTCCCGCTGTTTTGACCGCATTTTGAAACAGGCATAAAAAATAAAAAAAATAAAAAATTAGAAACCTTCGCATTTTGTCATTATATATGACCAAGTTTGCAGGAAAAATAATAAACTTGTAATACGGAAATTATTTTTAAAAAGTGTTCTCAAAGCTATCATGCGTGGAGATTCATGGCTTTCAGGCCAAATGATCAATCTTATGGCCACATTCATGGCATAGTTTGTTCAAATGATCTCATATTGTGCACAAGGGTGCATCTTGGAATTCCAAACAATGTTGATTTGGGGAGTTTTCAATTTCATTGCACAAAAGAGCCATTTTCCATTTTTCGAGTGCCCCAAATGAGGTTTTTTTGTGAAGAACCTACCAAATAATTATTGCAAAATTGGACCAAATCATTTTTCTAAAATACTAGGCCATATTTAATGCACAATTGACCAAATGGTTGGGTGTAAAAAGTTTTGATCCACCTCCGGTGAAAAAGACAAATTTTCGCCAATTCAGCTGGAAGCGGGTCAAATTTGAACTGCAGCTACCTCATAGTTTGCTCTTTATTTTCCAAAAATCAATTCTAGGTACATAAGTATCTATTTAATCAGAGAAACATCAAATGTTTTCGAAGATTCAACCACTAGCTAGGAACGGTCAAGCCCGCCATTTTGACCGCATTTTGAAACGGGCATAAAAAATTCAAAAAAAATCAAAAAATTGGAAAACCTTCGCATTGTGTCATTATATATGACCAAGTTTCCAGGAAAAATAATAAACTTGTAATACGGAAATTATTTTAAAAAAGTGTTCTCAGAAATGAGCTATCATGCGTGAATATCCATGGCTTTCAGGCCAAATGATCAATCTTATGGCCACATTCATGGCATAGTTTGTTCAAATGATCTCATATTATGCACAAGGGTGCATCTTGGAATTCCAAACGATGTTGATTTGGGGAGTTTTCACTTTCTTTGCACGGAAAATTCATTTTCCATTTTCCGAGTGCCCGAAATGAGTTTTTTTTGTGAAGGACCTACCATATATTTGTTGCAAAATTGGACCTAATCAATTTTCTAAAATACTAGGCCATATTTAATGCACAATTGACAAAATGGTTGGGTGTCCAAAGTTTTGATCCACCTCTGGCGAAAAAGACAAATTCCCGCCAATTTAGTTGGAAGCGGGTCAAATTTGAACTGCAGCTGCCTCATAGTTTGCTATATATTTTTTCCAAAAATCATTTGTAGTTACATTAGTACCTATTTAATCATAAATACATGGTTTGGTGGCGATACGTCGAGGTTTGAACGGTGGCCGAGGGCCCCAACTCTAGAGCGCGTAAACTCGCATGCCCGCCGCGTGGTCACCGCGTGACCGTGGCTTTGCCATGTGTTCTAGGCGGCCTAGGCATGTCTAGTGGGTTGGGCACTCCCCAGGTAGGTGCTAGGAAGAAAATCACAACATAAGATTCTCACAAAGAGACCGATCGATGCTCAAACATGAATAAGCAGCCAAGTGTTTGATTAGCGGTACGGGAAATGCACATGGCTAATGGGCGTGAGTTTTGGCAGAGGATGATCAGTTACTAAGAAGACCTTCTTCACAAATTTTCAGCTCAAAAGGAGGAGCCTAGGTGGTACTTGCTTTGCAAAGTACAACACTGGACATAAATACGAATGTTGAAGTTGGGCTCAAAATAGTGAATGGATTGAGCTGGTATTTCGTGGAGGATGGTTATTTGGGCATAGGAAAGCACTGTAGAAAATGGATACCATTTGGACATGCCAAAGTGGTACTTCCTTCACAAAGTGTTTTTCTGAACTGAATAAGGAAATGAATATTTTTGAATTATTTTTGAACTAGGCAAGGAAGGTTTTTTTACATATTTAATGAAGATATGACCCAAAGAATTTATGAGATTTTTTTGGGAATTTTGGGAATGACAGAAATATAGGTTGCTTCACAACCTAGGGCAAAAACTGCCACATGGACATGACACATAGGCAAAACTGATGAGGTGGCACCTTGTCATAGCAACCCACCATAATTTACAAGGTTATGACCATCTATATTGTTACTGATCAGCTAGAAATAAGGCAGTGGACCAGTGCTATCTGCTTTATGACCATTTCGTGTAAGGAAATTACGACCTTTCTGACCAAAATAGTCGTTATAGTTTAGGGTTTGGAGCCCCCCGAACAGCTTTTGACAAATTGGTCTGAAATGGTCATAAATCTATGTCCAATTCTTCCAGGGTCACTGACAGAAGGTCACTAGTTGACATATTTCTTGTAGTGAATATTTTTTGTAGTTTGCAAAAGCACCTAATTAATGCTCTTGTTTTTCTCAAATAATTATGTTTATCAATGCATTAATTGGAATGCATGCATGCATAAAGTACATGCATTGGTCAATTTTCTCTTAGTACTTGCATGAAATGATTTAATGCACCTTGGAATCTGAACATGTGTTGGGGAACAACCAAATTGAGCCCTATAAAATGGAAAAACTAAAATTTTGAGATAAGCCCTATAAAACCGGAAAGGAGGGAGTAGAACAAGAACTACTCCCTCCTTTCCGGTTTATATGGCTTATTTCAACTTATTTGTTTTTCCAATTTAAAGGGCTCATCTCCATCACATTTTTAGTTTTCAAGGCGCATTAAATCTTTGCATGCAAGAATTAAAAAGGAACACACCAATGCATGTAATATTCCTACTCATCTAGTGGCCAAGCATGCATGCACTGCAATTAATCCAAATTAATGCATGTGCTTAATTTGAGTAGTTTTGTAAAGTACGAGATACATTCCTCCACACATAAAATGCCTTGCTTGATGAAATTTCAGATTTGAGCCCTATAAACCAGAAAGGAGGGAGTACTCCATCCGGGAAAAGTGTCGCACTTCGAAACTAGAACCGTCAATAAATTTTGAGCTTGCGTCTCGTCACATTCCAAATTACTCCATGCTATATTGAATTGCAAACCTGTTCACACCGATCACAACCTAAATGGTTTCCCACTTTGGAGAGTATCAGTACCATGCTATATTGAATTGCAAACCTGTTCACACCGATCACAACCTAAACGGTTTCCCACTTAGGAGTGTATTAGTACTCGGTTATAAATACTAGTATGGCAAGATGACTACACATTCCTCCTCAACTCCTCATCCACAAAAACAAACAAGTCATTCAACATCCTTCCCTTGCGTCCGCCATGGCCAGCGTGAGTTCTGGGTTGAGAGATTGCCACCAGGGAGAGGCGAGCATGGAAGCGGAAGCACGAGAGATTTCATGCCTCGCTGCGAGAGCAGCCGACATGTCCCGCCGTGCGGAAGTAGCAGCACAGAGGCCCCGCCACGCCGCTGAGGCAGCATAGAGGTCCCACCGTGCCATCGATGCAGCAGATTGGTCCGGCCGCACCGTGGAAGCAGTAGAGATGTCCCGCCGCACCACGAATGCAGCAGAGATGTCCCGCTGCGCCACGGTGGCCTGGGAAAATTTCTCGCGGGCAGGCGACGACTGTTACAGGCGCATGCATGCGATCATCCATAGCCAGATGGATCAGATCTCCGACTGGGCGAGGTTGCAGGACGACATGAAAGCCTCGTTTGAACAGGCTACTGGCGTCATCCGGCAACTAAGGGAGGGCAATGAGAGGCTCCGGGCCGAGCACGACCTGCTGAGGGAGAAGATCGTCCGAAGTGCAGACCAGCAGGAGGAGAGTAGTGCCTTGTTGAAGAGGACCGGTGTCATCATCAAGAAACTTATGGACTTGAATGACATGCTCCGCAACGAGCACCAAAGGTTGGTGGAGGAATCCATGGATGTTCTCAAGAAGCGTCTTGAGGACACGAAAGAGCTCATCACCGCTCGCCTCGGAGACTAGTTCCCGTGGCCTGCAACAATGCATCAAGAAAGTAGAGATCAGCGAGCCAGATCCTTGTCTTCCTTCTTCTTTTGCCCTTGTGTATTTCGGGCATAGCCGCATGTGGCTTTTTTAATTATCTTTCTAATTATGTAAGATAATTAATCGTCCTTATCTTTCTGTGGAAGATCAATGTTGCAAGGCTGGAATGAAGAAAACTCTTGTTGTGGCGACCCTGGCATTTGCTGTTCTTCTAGTTGCTGTTGGGCTTCCTTCAGTTTCCTGGTTTCTTTTCATGTAATAATCGGTTTAGGATGTGGATTGTGTCGTCGGTTGTGAAATGTTGGGTTCTAGCGTGGATGTTTGGCCTTTGTTGGCCTCTTGGGATGTTGCGATTTCAATCTGGTAGCTTTTAGTCCTGCATGTTAGGATGGAGTTGTGCTGAACTTCTTGTGAATTGTGGTTGTTTTCAGTAATAAAAATCGGAAAGGGCAAGCCCTTCTTTGATCAAAAAAAATTTAATCATCCTTATATATTCATCAGTCTTGCTATAAGTCGTAGTAGATGCTATATAGGTCCGTCAGATCTTACATCAAGATTCGTGCTTTCAGATTTTCTTTTTTCTCTCTTAAATCTCAGTCGAGTGAGACATAGCCACGCCATTAAATAGAGGCTCGGGCGCCATTAATGGAGACCTTGGGAGAGAGGTGGATGGTAGATGGAGGTCAAAGGGCTCTCCTCCCGATAAGCACACGCACGGGTCTGATCGCACGCCTCTCGTACTCAAATAATACTTGTGTTTCCAATTGTAATGTGACAGCACTTGTTCCAAAATGACTTTGTTGATTGTTAATGTGTGTGCCTTCACAAATTGGATTGCAAATTTACCACAGCATGTTGGTGCCATGTCATGGCACCAAGCCAAGTTTCATTATTTTCATGCGTGTTTTGGATTTACAGGAATTAAAAAACTAAGTTTCTCAATGTTTCCAACCGAGCCACGAAGCCCAGAATTTTGAATTTCATTCCCATTTCTTGCATGGAACCTAGAAATTTACCCAAGGACACACATGTGATTTTTCAACCAACTTTGGTGCACTGAAACATGTGCTTGTATTTCAAATTTGAATTATGCACACAAAGGTGACACGTTCCCTCCCAGAACCACGAGCCTTCTTGGGAGAAGCTCCGATTTGCAAGAAGCTTATACCAAAATTTGTTCCTATTCGGCCAATTTTTTTACCACGGCATGGTACTACCATGACATGAAACCATGCCAAGTTTCATGATTTTAAAACCAAGTTTCTCAATGTTCTCGACCAAGCCACGATGCCAAGATGCCAGGATGTTTGAATTTTATTCTCATTTTTTGCATGGGACCTACTCCCTCCTTCCATCTATATAGGGCCTAATGTGTTTTTCAAGATAGACTTTGACTATTGACAAGATTAATAGAACATGAGATGTATACTATGAAAATTATATTATTGTAAGCTCCTTTGACATACAAATTTGAAGGTATGCTTTGTGTAAGTTGCATGTCATATATTATTGCTCTAATGTTTGGTCAAAGTTAGCCTCAAAAAACGCATTAGGCCCTATATAGATGGAAGGAGGGAGTAGAAATTCACCCGAGAACACAAATGTGATTTTTCAACCAACTTTGGTGCACGGGAGCATGTGCTTGTAGTTCAAATTTGAATTATGCACATTAAATGACCAAAAACTCAATTAATGGGTAAATAAGGCCAAACGAAGTCGGAATAATTCCAAAATTTAACAGGGCACTCATGTAGTTCTATGTTGCCTTTGTAAATAAACTCAAGGGGGACAACGTATATAGTTTCTCACTCAAAGGTGGCAGGTTCCCTCTCAGAACCATGAGCCTTCTTGAGAGAAGCTTCGGTTTGCAAGAAGCTTATACCAAAATATGTTCCTATTCAGCCAATTTTTTAACCACAACATGGTAGTACCATGACATGACATCCATGCCAAGTTTCATGATTTTCAGACGTGTTTTCGATTTACAAGAATTTTAAAACCATGTTTCTCAATGTTCTCGGCCGAGCCACGATGCCCAGATGTTTTAATTTTATTCTCATTTCTTGCATGGGATCTAGAAATTCACCTGAGGACACAAATGTGATTTTTCAACCAACTTTGGTGCACGAGAGCATGTTCTTGTAGTTCAAATTTGACTTATGCACATTAAATGACCAGAAACTCAATTAATGTGTAAAAACGACAAACGAACCTGGAATAATTCCAAAATTTAATAGGGAACTAATGTAGTTTGATGTTTCCTTTGTTAAGAAACTCAAGGGGGGGGGGGGCAGCATTTATCGTTTCACACTCAAAGGTGGCACGTTCCCTCTTAGAACCACGAGCTTCCAAATCGGCCCAATTTTTTACCACAACATGTTAGTGCCATGACATGAAACCATGCCAAGTTTCATGATTTCCAGGCGAGTTTTGGATTTACATGAATTTAAAATCTAAGTTTCTCAATGTTCTCGGCCGAGCCATGACGCCCAGATCTTTGAATTTCATTCTCATTTCTTCCATGGGACCTAGAAATTCAACCAAGGACACACATGTGATTTTTCAACCCACTTTGGTGCACCGGAGCATGTGCATGCAATTCATATTTAGAATATGCACATTAAAAGTCTAGAAACTCAATTAATGTATAAAAAGGCCAAATGAACCCGAAATAATTCCAAAATTTAACAGGGTAGTCATATAGTTCTATGTTGCCTCTGTAAATAAAATCAGGGGAGGCAGCGTATATTGTTTCGCACACAAAGGTGACACGCTCCCTCTCGGAACCACGAGGCTTGTTGAGAGAATCTTCGGTTTTGCAAGAAGCTTATACCAAAACTTGTCCCAACTCAGCCAAAAATTATATGTATGAAAACAGGGTTTAGATTATCCCGAACATCTCGCTACCTAGACCAATAATGTACTATGATTTGAATTCAACATAAAATGGATACAAATATTTGAATTGGAGAGCGTATGGTACATGTAGTTCAGAGTGAAATATGATTACTGCTATATGCATGTTTTTTGTTATCAAGATAATATTTAAATTATTGTATAACTTGACAACAATCGTATTCAAATAAGGAAAATTGATTCAAATTTAGTCCATATGGTAGATGACAATATATATGTTCACATGGTGGAGTAAAATGTTCATATATGATGGAAGATCAAAATGTACGACTACATCAATTATAAACCGCTAGGTCACCTAATGATATATTCAAATTCAACATAACGTGGATTCAAAAATTGAAATTCGAGATCATGCCATTTGTAATCATATAAAAAGGGACATTACTCTTTCTTTGGTGGGAATTGATTTGTTTTTTGTTGTTGTTGAGGGAAGTGCGAATCGATTTGGTACTATGCAGGGTAATCTTGTTCTCCCGATTTTTTTACATTTTTCTTGTAGTTTTTTCAATGGCATCTATAGCAATATAGTAAAAGGGGACATGACTCTCTTGTGTCTTGTATGAATTGTTTTTTCACACGTTAAGTTTGTTCTGCTGAACAAGGAATCCGCACCGTGTTATCCTGAAATTTTCAAGCTCGAGTATCTTTTGTCTCCCCTGCTTTGAAACTCCCGCTTCTTCAACCCGCGCCGCGCCTTGTTATCCCGAAATTTGGACACGCGCGAGAACTCGCTCCTCATCCGAAATCACTCCCGCAGCCTAGACACGCGAAATACCCCTTCTACCCCTCAGCCGGAAATGAAGCTCAACGTCGCGGTGTCAAAACCGGTGGGCGTATGCTGGTAACTTACCCTACATTTCGGACAAGCGCGTCCCTAAGCTTGGCTCCCCCTCCCCCTTCGCCCCCCATTCGTACACCGAGGCCACCAAAACCCACGAAACCCCACGCTCCTCCCTCGGTGTCGGGGAAACTGATCCACGAACACCTATGGGACCAGCGGACCAAGCCCCTTTCGGTTCGGCGGGGGGCAGAGATCACACGAAGAGCAAATCGAGGTGAAGCACACGAGCAGTTTACCCAGCTTCGGAGCTCTCTGGAGAGATAATACTCCTGCTGCTGCTTGTCTGATTGTATTGTGTTCTTGCTCGGGAGCGCTGAATGCTACAGTACACTCTAGCTGCTAACGAGACCGAGCGTGTGTGATCTTCTGGGCTCTAACCCCTTCTACGTTGCGCATGGGCCTCCTTTTATATGTTCAAGGGGTCACCGATAGGTGGCAACACAGATGAGGGTAAAAATGGAAAAGAAGTTGCGGTTGGTACAACCACCTTCACAGTGCATCCTACCTAACCCTGACGGCAGGGGACAAAGGCATTAAATGCCCGTCTGCGTCGCCCAAGCAGTGTAAAAAGGGACCGTCAGGGGCGCTACCGCTCACCACGATGGCAGTCTTGTCAGCTTCGCATGCCATCGCGCACCGCTGGCTGCACAACCTCTCGCCACGCGCGCCTGGAAAGGCCCCCAGAGCGACACGTTGATGGATGTGCTGGAGCGTGGGTACAGAGTGGTAGCCTGCCGCGGCAAGCGCCTTGCCGCGGCTATTGTCTTGTCGGGTCCGGAAGCTTGTCGCTCACCGGGCCTTGCCGGGACGCACGGCGCGTCGCAGCAAGTTCCTTGAAATGCCTTGGTTGGCCTTCCCGGCAAGCTCCTCTTGCCGGGGCCTTGTCTCCTGAGCTTAAATACTTTGTTCTTGAATGGCTCCAAAGGAACCATGGAGGGCCTCGGCGGTCATCCGGCAAGCCTTCCGGCGGGGCGCTGCAACTGCCCGTGCACAAGTTCGGGATACTAGGGTACCCCTACTCTAGTACACCGACAGGAGCCCCCGGGCCTGGGCCACACACGGTGCCGAGCGCTGTTGGGCTAGGCCCAAAACAGGGCACGGGCATGCGCGGCCTGGATTACGCTGTATCTTACTCCGTATCCACCGCGCCCTCCCCAACGGCACGCGTCGAATGTGGCATCGTGGGAGAGATCGTGGGTGGTTTCTTTATTCGGAAGGGCGAAACGTCCGCCCCCTCCCTCTTTATAAGCAGGGGAAACAGGGGCAGTTTGCCTACTTTGCCGGTTGCTACTTCATTCTCAAAAATCTTCGCCGCTCCCCCCTTCTTCTCGAAGCCGAAAGAGAGCAGCGCTCCGCCCCCCATTGCCACCGGCGCCACCAACGCCGTCGACCTCCCCCGCCACCTCCGCCATGGCTCCGAAAGCCGACAAGGGGAAGGGCGTGAAATCGGTCGAGGCACAGCGGCTCGCGGCGCTGCGGAAGGAGCGGGCCGTCTTCCCCCCTCTGCTTGACGCAAAGGAGCTGAGGGAGTACTACTACCTTTTCTGGTCGACGGAGACGCGAGCGCATCCGCGCACGAGGGTACTCCCGACTACCGCTTCAAGATTGGCTCCGAACGGGTATCCCTTCTTCGCGCTGTTCTTCTACTGCGGGCTCTGCCCGCCCTTCTGTGAATTCTTCTGCGATATCATGAACACCTACGGGTTCCGCCTCCTTGATTTCACCCCCAATGCCGTTCTGACCATGGCAATTTTCGCACATCTGTGCGAAAACTTTGTTGGAGTCCACCCAAACGTAGCCCTTTTCCGCCACTTCTTCATGCCTCGAGTCGAGAGAGGAGAGCCCCTTGCCGGAGGAATCGCTTGGATCTCGAGGGTCGGCAAGAAGGAAGCCTATCTGGAGGGAGAGCTCCGCAGCAAATGGGATGAATGGAGAGCAGAGTGGTGCTGGGTCGTCGAGGAGAACCCGCAGCCATTTACTGCCCTGCGCCAAGCCCCAATAGTACGTGGCAACGATTGGAGTAATGTGGCCCCGGAAGATGATAGGCTGAAGATTGCCGTCACCCGCATCCTTCACCTCAGGCTTGCCGGGCTCACTGTAGGCGTTGTAGGCGCAGATTTCCTTCGCCGCCGCATCGCCCCCCTGCAAGAGAGGGGGAGACCCGCCTGGGAGTTCCAAAACTCGGCGGATATCATGAGGCTGCGCCCAGGCCTCAACTTCAACTTCACTGTTCTGGAGCTGGACGCGATGCTCCTGGAGCTGTTCAAGCGCGATCCCCGACATCCATTCATGTTGCCGCAGGACGTCGTTCCGCTGTGCAACAATTCTTCGCTTGACCGCATCCGTGCAATGATGCCACTGTGCGACTCTCACGGAATCGTTCCAACCTGGCAAGAGCCGGAAGACGCCATCGTGCAGGAGTTCTTCGACGGCTTGGTCGTGTTGGGGAACGTTGCAGAAAATTAAAATTTTTCCTACAGTTTCACCAAGATCCATCTATGAGTTCATCTAAGCAACGAGTCAAGGGAGAGAGTTTGCATCTACATACCACTTGTAGATCACGAGCGCAAGCTAGCCAAGGGGATGGTGATGATGGAGTCGTACTCGAACGTGATTCGGATCACCGATGTCCAAGTGCTGAACGGACAGCACCTCCGCGTTCAACACACGTACGGGACGGGAGACGTCTCCTCCTTCTTGATCCAGCAAGGGGGAAGGAGAGGTTGAGGAAGATTGCTCCAACGGCAGCACGACGGCGTGGTGTAGTTGGTGCAGCAGTACTCCGACAGGGCTTCGCCAAGCATATACGGAGGAGGAGAGGTGTTGGGGAGGGGAGGGGCTGCGCCTTGGCTTGTGTTAAGCTCCCGTGCACCTCCCCACTATATATAGGGGTGGAGGGGCTGGTTTCTTGCCCTCCAAGTCCATTGGGGCGTTGGCCAAGGTGGGAGGAAAGAAATCCCATCATTTCCTTCCCCACCGATTGTTATCCCCCCTTTTTAGGGATCTTGATCTTATTCCTTCTAAGGGGGGATCTTGGTGCGCCTTGACCAGGGGTGTGGGGCCTTTCCCCCACTACTCACGTTCATGTGGGTCCCCCCATGCAGGTGGTCCCCACTCCGGAACCTTCTAGAACCTTCCCGGTACAATACCGAAAAATCCCGAACATTTTCCAGTGGCCAAAATAGGACTTCCCATATATAAATCTTTACCTCCGGACCATTCCGGAACTCCTCATGACGTCCGGGATCTCATCCGGGACTCCGAACAACATTCGGTAACCACATACAAACTTCCTTTATAACCCTAGCGTCATCGAACCTTAAGTGTGTAGACCCTACGGGTTCGGGAGACATGTAGACATGACCGAGACGTTCTCCGGTCAATAACCAACAGCGGGATCTGGATACCCATGTTGGCTCCCACATGCTTCTCGATGTTGTCATCGAATGAACCACGATGTCGAGGATTCGATCAAACCCTGTATACAATTCCCTTTGTCAATCGGTACGTTACTTGCCCGAGACTCGATCGTCGGTATCCCAATACCTTGTTCAGTCTCGTTACCGGCAAGTCACTTTACTCATACCGTAATGCATGATCTCGTGGCCAACACTTTGGTCACCTTGAGGTCATTATGATGATGCATTACCGAGTGGGCCCAGAGATACCTCTCCGTCATACGGAGTGACAAATCCCAGTCTCGATCCGTGTCAACCCAACAGCTACTTTCGGAGATACCTGTAATGCACCTTTATAGTCACCCAGTTACGTTCTGACGTTTGATACACCCAAGGCACTCCTACGGTATCCGGGAGTTACACGATCTCATGGTCTAAGGAAGAGATACTTGACATTGGCAAAGCTCTAGCAAACGAACTAAACGACCTTTGTGCTATGCTTAGGATTGGGTCTTGTCCATCACATCATTCTCCTAATGATGTGATCCCGTTATCAACGACATCCAATGTCCATAGCCAGGAAATCATGACTATCTGTTGATCACAACGAGCTAGTCAACTAGAGGCTCACTAGGGACATATTGAGGTCTATGTATTCACACGTGTATTACGATTTCCGGATAATACAGTTATAGCATGAATAAAAGACAATTATCATGAACAATGAAACATAATAATACTTTTATTATTGCCTCTAGGGCATATTTCCAACAGTATCCCACTTGCACTAGAGTCACCAATGTAGTTACATTGTGATGAATCGAACACCCATAGAGTTCTGGTGTTGATCATGTTTAGCTCGCGAGAGAGGTTTAGTCAACGGATCTGCGACATTCAGATCCGTATGTACTTTGCAAATTTCTATGTCTCCATCTTGAACATTTTCACGGATGGAGTTGAAACGACGCTTGATGTGCCTGGTCTTCTTGTGAAACCTGGGCTCCTTGGCAAGGGCAATAGCTCCAGTGTTGTCACAGAAGAGTTTGATTGGCCCCGACGCATTGGGTATGACTCCTAGGTCGGTGATGAACTCCTTCACCCAAATCGCTTCATGCGCTGCCTCCAAGGCTGCCATGTACTCCGCTTCACACGTAGATCCCGCCATGACGCTCTGCTTGCAGCTGCACCAGCTTACTGCTCCACCATTCAACATATACACGTATCCGGTTTGTGACTTAGAGTCATCCGGATCTGAGTCGAAGCTAGCGTCGACGTAACCCTTTACGACAAGCTCTTCGTCTCCTCCATAAACGAGAAACATGTCCTTTGTCCTTTTCTGGTACTTCAGGATATTCTTGACTGCTGTCCAGTGTTCCTTGCCGGGATTACTTTGGTATCTAGCTACCAAACTCACGGCAAGGTTTACATCAGGTCTGGTACACAGCATGGAATACATAATAGATCCTATGGCTGAAGCATAGGGGATGACACTCATCTCTTCTTTATCTTTTGCCGTGGTCGGTGACTGAGCCAAGCTCAATCTCACACCTTGTAACATAGGCAAGAACCCCTTCTTGGACTGATCCATTTTGAACCTCTTCAAAATCTTATCAAGGTATGTGCTTTGTGAAAGACCTATGAGGCGTCTCGATCTATCTCTATAGATCTTGATGCCTAATATGTAAGCAGCTTCTCCAAGGTCCTTCATTGAAAAACACTTATTCAAGTAGGCCTTAATGCTGTCCAGAAATTCTATATTATTTCCCATCAAGAGTATGTCATCTACATATAATATGAGAAATGCTACAGAGCTCCGACTCACTTTCTTGTAAACGCAGGCTTCTCCATAAGTCTGCATAAACCCAAACGCTTTGATCATCTCATCAAAGTGAATATTCCAACTCCGAGATGCTTGCACCAGCCCATAAATGGATCGCTGGAGCTTGCATACTTTGTTAGCGTTCTTAGGATCGACAAAACCTTCCGGCTGCATCATATATAGTTCTTCCTTAAGATGCCCGTTAAGGAATGCTGTTTTGACGTCCATCTGCCATATCTCATAATCATAGTATGCGGCAATTGCTAACATGATTCGGACGGACTTTAGCTTCGCTACGGGAGAGAATGTCTCGTCGTAGTCAATCCCTTGAACCTGTCGATAACCCTTAGCGACAAGTCGAGCTTTATAGATGGTGACATTACCATCTGCGTCTGTCTTCTTCTTAAAGATCCATTTGTTTTCTATCGCTCGCCGATCATCGGGCAAGTCTGTCAAAGTCCATACTTTGTTTTCATACATGGATTCTATCTCGGATTTCATGGCTTCAAGCCATTTGTTGGAATCTGGGCCCGCCATCGCTTCTTCATAGTTCGAAGGTTCACCGTTGTCTAACAACATGATTTCTAGGACGGGGTTGCCGTACCACTCTGGTGCGGAACGTGTCCTTGTGAACCTACGAAGTTCAGTAGCAACTTGATCCGAAGTACCTTGATCATCATCATTGGTTTCCTCTTCAGTTGGTGTGGGCATCACAGGAACATTTTCCTGAGCTGCACCACTTTCCCGTTCGAGAGGTAGTACTTCATCAAGTTCTACTTTCCTCCCACTTACTTCTTTCGAGAGAAACTCTTTTTCCAGAAAGCATCCGTTCTTGGCAACAAAGATTTTGCCCTCGGATCTTAAGTAGAAGGTATACCCGACAGTTTCCTTAGGGTATCCTATGAAGACGCATTTTTCCGACTTGGGTTCGAGCTTTTCAGGTTGAAGTTTCTTGACATAAGCATCGCATCCCCAAACTTTTAGAAACGACAGCTTAGGTTTCTTCCCAAACCATGATTCATACGGTGTCGTCTCAACGGATTTAGACGGTGCCCTATTTAAAGTGAATGTAGCTGTCTCTAGAGCGTATCCCCAAAATGATAGCGGTAAATCAGTAAGAGACATCATAGACCGCACCATATCCAATAGAGTGCGATTACGACGTTCGGACACACCGTTTCGCTGAGGTGTTCCAGGCGGCGTGAGTTGTGAAACGATTCCACATTTCCTTAAGTGTGTGCCAAATTCATGACTTAAATATTCTCCTCCACGATCTGATCGTAGGCACTTTATCTTTCGGTCACGTTGATTCTCCACCTCATTCTGAAATTCCTTGAACTTTTCAAAGGTCTCAGACTTGTGTTTCATTAAGTAGACATACCCATATCTACTTAAGTCATCAGTGAGAGTGAGAACATAACGATATCCTCCGCGAGCCTCAACGCTCATTGGATCGCACACATCGGTATGTATGATTTCCAATAAGTTGGTTGCTCTCTCCATTGTTCCGGAGAACGGAGTCTTGGTCATCTTGCCCATGAGGCATGGTTCTCACGTGTCAAACGATTCATAATCAAGAGACTCTAAAAGTCCATCGGCATGGAGCTTCTTCATGCGCTTGACACCAATGTGACCAAGGCGGCAGTGCCACAAGTATGTGGGACTATCGTTATCAACTTTACATCTTTTGGCATCTACACTATGAACATGTGTAATATTACGCTCGAGATTCATTAAGAATAAACCATTGACCATCGGAGCATGACCATAAAACATATCTCTCATATAAATCGAACAACCATTATTCTCAGACTTAAATGAGTAGCCATCTTGTATTAAACGAGATCCAGATACAATGTTCATGCTCAAACTTGGCACTAAATAACAATTATTAAGGTTCAAAACTAATCCTGTAGGTAAATGTAGAGGCAGCGTGCCGACGGCGATCACATCGACTCTGGAACCATTCCCGACGCGCATCGTCACCTCGTCCTTCGCCAGTCTCCGTTTATTCCGCAGCTCCTGCTGTGAGTTACAAATATGAGCAACGGCACCGGTATCAAATACCCAGGAGTTACTACGAGTAATGGTAAGGTACACATCAATTACATGTATATCAAATATACCTTTGGTTTTGCCGGCCTTCTTATCTGCTAAGTATTTGGGGCAGTTCCGCTTCCAGTGACCCTTCCCCTTGCAATAAAAGCACTCAGTCTCAGGCTTAGGTCCATTCTTTGACTTCTTCCCGGTAACTGGCTTACCAGGGGCGGCAACCTCCTTGCCGTCCTTCTTGAAGTTCTTCTTACCCTTGCCCTTCTTGAACTTAGTGGTCTTATTGACCATCAACACTTGATGTTCTTTTTTGATTTCAGCCTTTGCTGACTTCAGCATCGAGAACACTTCAGGAATGGTCTTTTCCATCCCCTGCATGTTGTAGTTCATCACAAAGCTCTTGTAGCTTGGTGGGAGCGACTGGAGGATTCTGTCAATGACCGCCTCATCTGGGAGGTTAATGTTCAGCTGGATCATACGGTTGTGCAACCCAGACATCTTCAGGATGTGCTCACTGACAGAACTGTTTTCCTCCATCTTACAACTGTGGAACTTGTCGGAGACATCATATCTCTCGACCCGGGCATGAGCTTGGAAAACTAGTTTCAGCTCTTCGAACATCTCATATGCTCCGTGATGCTCAAAACGCTTTTGGAGCCCCGGTTCTAAGCTGTAAAGCATGCCGCACTGAACGAGGGAGTAATCATCAGCGCGAGTTTGCCAAGCATTCATAATGTCTTGGTTCTCTGGGACGGGAGCGTCACCTAGCGGTCCTTCTAGGACATATTGTTTCCTGGCAGCTATGAGGATGATCCTCAGGTTCCGGACCCAGTCCGTATAGTTGCTGCCATCATCTTTCAGCTTGGTTTTCTCTAGGAACGCGTTGAAGTTCATGTTGACATGAGTGTTGGCCATTTGATCTACAAGACATATTTGCAAAGGTTTTAGACTAAGTTCATGATAATTAAGTTCTAATCAAATTATGAACTCCCACTCAGATTAGACATCCCTTTAGTCATCTAAGTGTTACACGATCCGAGTCGACTTGGCCGTGTCCGATCATCACGTGAGATGGACTAGTCATCGTCGGTGAACATTCTCATGTTGATCGTATCTTCCATACGACTCGTGTTCGACCTTTCGGTCTCCGTGTTCCGAGGCCATGTCTGCACATGCTAGGCTCGTCAAGTTAACCCTAAGTGTTTTCGCTGTGTAAAACTGTCTTACACCCGTTGTATGTGAACGTAAGAATCCATCACACCCGATCATCATGTGGTGCTTAGAAGCGACGAACTATAGCAACGGTGCACAGTTAGGGGAGAACACTTCTTGAAATTTTTGTAAGGGATCATCTTATTTAGTACCGTCGTCCTAAGTAAACAAGATGCATAAACATAATAAACATCACATGCAATTATATAGTTGTGACATGATATGGCCAATATCATATAGCTCCATTGATCTTCATCTTCGGGGCTCCATGATCATCTTGTCACCGGCTTGACACCATGATCTCCATCATCATGATCTCCATCATCGTGTCTTCATGAAGTTGTCACGCCAACGACTACTTCTACTTCTATGGCTAACGCGTTTAGCAATAAAGTAAAGTGAGTTACATGGCGTTATTCAATGACACGCAGGTCATACAAAAAATAAAGACAACTCCTATGGCTCCTGCCGGTTGTCATACTCATCGACATGCAAGTCGTGAATCCTATTACAAAGAACATGATCTCATACATCACAATTCATCATTCATCACAACTTCTGGCCATATCACATCACATGATCAATCGCTGCAAAAACAAGTTAGACGTCCTCTAATTGTTGTTGCATCTTTTACGTGGCTGCAATTGGGTTCTAGCAAGAACGTTTTCTTACCTACGAATAACCACAATGTGATTTTGTCAACTTCTATTTACCCTTCATAAGGGCCATTTTCATCGAATCCGCTCCAACTAAAGTGGGAGAGACAGACACCCGCCAGCCACCTTATGCAACTAGTGCATGTCAGTCGGTGGAACCGGTCTCACGTAAGCGTACGTGTAAGGTTGGTCCAGGCCGCTTCATCCCACAATACCGCCGAAGCAAGAAAAGACTAGTAGAGGCAAGTAAGGTGACAAAATCCACGCCCACAACAAAATTGTGTTCTACTCGTGCAAAGAGAACTACGCATAGACCTAGCTCATGATGCCACTGTTGGGGAACGTTGCAGAAAATTAAAAATTTTCCTACGGTTTCACCAAGATCCATCTATGAGTTCATCTAAGCAACGAGTCAAGGGAGAGAGTTTGCATCTACATACCACTTGTAGATCACGAGCGGAAGCTAGCCAAGGGGATGGTGATGATGGAGTCGTACTCGAACGTGATTCGGATCACCGATGTCCAAGTGCTGAACGGACAGCACCTCCGCGTTCAACACACGTACGGGACGGGAGACGTCTCCTCCTTCTTGATCCAGCAAGGGGGAAGGAGAGGTTGAGGAAGATTTCTCCAACGGCAGCACGACGGCGTGGTGTAGTTGGTGCAGCAGTACTCCGACAGGGCTTCGCCAAGCATATACGGAGGAGGAGAGGTGTTGGGGAGGGGAGGGGCTGCGCCTTGGCTTGTGTTAAGCTCCCATGCGCCTCCCCACTATATATAGGGGTGGAGGGGCTGGTTTCTTGCCCTCCAAGTGCATTGGGGCGTTGGCCAAGGTGGGAGGAAAGAAATCCCATCATTTCCTTCCCCACCGATTGTTATCCCCCCTTTTTAGGGATCTTGATCTTATCCCTTCGGGATATGAGCTTATTCTTCTAAGGGGGGATCTTGGTGCGCCTTGACCAGGGGTGTGGGGCCTTTCCCCCACTACTCACGTTCATGTGGGTCCCCCCATGCAGGTGGGCCCCACTCCGGAACCTTCTAGAACCTTCCCGATACAATACCGAAAAATCCCGAACATTTTCTGGTGGCCAAAATAGGACTTCCCATATATAAATCTTTACCTCCGGACCATTCCGGAACTCCTCGTGACGTCCGGGATCTCATCCGGGACTCCGAACAACATTCGGTAACCACATACAAACTTCCTTTATAACCCTAGCGTCATCGAACCTTAAGTGTGTAGACCCTACGGGTTCGGGAGACATGTAGACATGACCGAGACGTTCTCCGATCAATAACCAACAGCGGGATCTGGATAACCATGTTGGCTCCCACATGCTTCTCGATGTTGTCATCGGATGAACCACGATGTCGATGATTCGATCAAACCCTGTATACAATTCCCTTTGTCAACAGGTACGTTACTTGCCCGAGACTCGATCGTCGGTATCCCAATACCTTGTTCAGTCTCGTTACCGGCAAGTCACTTTACTTGTACCGTAATGCATGATCTCGTGGCCAACACTTTGGTCACCTTGAGCTCATTATGATGATGCATTACCGAGTGGGCCCAGAGATACCTCTCCGTCATACGGAGTGACAAATCCCAGTCTCGATCCGTGTCAACCCAACAGCTACTTTCGGAGATACCTGTAATGCACCTTTATAGTCACCCAGTTACGTTGTGACGTTTGATACACCCAAGGCACTCCTATGGTATCCGGGAGTTACACGATCTCATGGTCTAAGGAAGAGATACTTGACATTGGCAAAGCTCTAGCAAACGAACTAAACGACCTTTGTGCTATGCTTAGGATTGGGTCTTGTCCATCACATCATTCTCCTAATGATGTGATCCCGTTATCAACGACATCCAATGTCCATAGCCAGGAAATCATGACTATCTGTTGATCACAACGAGCTAGTCAACTAGAGGCTCACTAGGGACATATTGAGGTCTATGTATTCACACGTGTATTACGATTTCCGGATAATACAGTTATAGCATGAATAAAAGACAATTATCATGAACAATGAAATATAATAATACTTTTATTATTGCCTCTAGGGCATATTTCCAACAGGTCGAAGTGCCGGTCCGCGCTGATGAGCAGAAGAGCCTCACCCGCGACACCACCGATGCGGAGATGCAGCGCATCGCCACCAGGCTGGAAGAGGCGGCAGCAGCCGCTGCCGCGGGCGTGTTTGGGTTCACCGTGGAGGAGGCAGAGGCAGCAGAGGCGGCAAGCCTTGCCGAGCGAGAGGAGTTCGCCGGCGAGGAAGAGCTCGCCGGGCCTGAAGCTGAGCCGAGCGAGCCCGGCGAGGAAGAGCTTGTCGGGCCCGAGCCTTCAGACAGCTTGCCGCCAAGAAGGCGTCTCCGCAAGGCCGGGGACGCAACGGGGCGGCAGACGAGCCAACAGCCGCCGAGCCGTGCGACACGCTCTACCGCGGCAAGCACTGTTGCCGCGGGAGCGCCTCACGCCGCTGTGGCAACTGGAGCGGGGTCTTCCCGGTCCACCGCCACTGCTCCTGTCAAGCGGGCGAGGGAGCCTACTCCTGCCAAGCGGGCGAGCCGGACTTCGATCTCTCCGCGCTCAGCTCCGACGAGGAAGAAGAAGAGTAAAATCCCTTGCCGTTCTTGTTGTTCTTCGATCTTTGTTGGCTTTCGTCTTGTATCTGACTTGCTTCGATCTGAATCCATTCCTTTTCAGGACGTTGGCCCAGAGAGCGGCGAAGAGAGCCAAGGCCCCGGTGATTGTCATCGAAGATGATCCCACCGTGTCAGCAGGGGGTGTGTCTGAGACCACCTTGACGGACCCGGCAACTACTCCCCAAAGCAGCCCCCAGCGTAAGTTTATAGTTTACTTCTAGCCGTCAGGCGCGCATGGGTGCTCTTTTCTCTACTGATATCTTGACTGTTGGATTTGTGTAGGAGTAGAACAGCCTCACCAGGAATGCCCGAAAGCTGCTCCCGAAGTGCCATCTGCTTCGACTATGCCGCCAAGGGAGGAGTCCCCGGCAAGGGAGCACTCTCCGGCAAGGGAGAACTCTCCGGCAAGGGACAGTTCTCCGGCAAGAGAAGGCACCAGTGATCCTCCGGCGGTTGAGACCGCGACCGCGGATCCTAGCACAGGTAATTTTCTTGCCTGAAAACTTCCCTTGGGATCTTCTTCTTCTGATTTTCTTCTTGTATATTTGCTTGACTTCTCTCCCCTTTCTGTTCGTCAGATCCCCCTGCCACGGAGCCGATGGAGACCGAGGACACCGGCGAGGAGGGCGCGCGTGGCAGTGCCGACGACGCCGTCGCCACCGAAGGAGAAGCCGGTGCTGATAAGCCTGCCGACGAAGAGGCCGCCGAAGCTGCCGCCGCAGAAGCCGGCGAGGGACCCGGCGATCGCACTGACGGCCCTCAGGCCGCAGGAGCGCCTGGCGCTACACCGACCACCGACCCCCCCACCGCTGCTGTAGAGCCAGGCTCCGAAGAGCCATAGCCCGGTGCCTACCTGAAGGCCGGCGATGGTATCTTCATCAAGCTTCCCTGGGCGTCAAGCTCCAGGGCGCCGGTCGAGGGAGAAATCCTAGACAGAGAGGTGCTTGCCTCCGCCGGGCTGACGCTGGTTGACGCGCCAAGCAGCAGCAGCGACGAGCCTGAAGAGGAGCGCCTGCTGCAGAAGCTGACGTCGCTCTACCGTGCCCGACAAGCCAAGCTGGCCTCCCGAGAAGCGCTTGTCGCGAAGGCGGGAGTTAATATTGAGAAGCGCGCGGAGGAGCTCTGAGGCCTCAGGCAGGAAGCTCTCCGGTCCTTGGCGGAGGAGCGGGAGCAACTTCTCGAGGAGCGGAAAGCCTTCCTCCTCGAGAAGGCTGAAGCTGAAGAGAAGCAACGGCTTGTCGCCGAAAACTTATTCGTACAGGAAGGAGAGTTGGCGCAGCGCAAGGTCAATCTCTACAGCCACGAGGAGGAGCTTGCCACGCGCGAGCAAGCGATTGGCGGGGCTCTCAAGGAGGCAAAGGATGCTGCCGCAGCTGCCGAGGCCGCCAAGAAGGAGCTGGAGACAAAGGTGGCGCAGCTGGAAGCCGATCTCCGGGCGAGCGGCGAGGAGCTTGCCGCTCTCAAGCGTGAGCGCGAGAAGGATGCTGCCGCTCATGGTGAGCTGCAAGGTCTCCTTGCAGAGAGGAGCAAGGAGCTTAGCACCGCCAAGGACTCCAATGTGGATCTTGAGTTGAAGTTGGCTACTTTGACTCAGACGCTGGCGGCGCCAGGGAGCGAGAGGTGGCCTTGTCGGAGAAGATCAAGGCCGACGAGGCGCTGCTGGCGAATGCTGCTGCCGCCCACGACGCCTTCAGGGAGACTGTGGAGCATTGGACTGAGGGTCTGGTGAATATTGCTGCCGCCATCGACGGGGAGTTGGCGCAGCTGGGGGTGGAGGATCTCGGGTACTCCTGCGACGAGCATCTCCAACCCAGCGCCAAGCTCAGCTTGTTCTTCAAAGGCGTGGCGACGGCCCTCCAGCGACTCCGGGAGAAGATCCCAAAGCAGCTAGCCGACGAGTCGCGCAGGATCTACGCGGGGGTTCTTCAGAAGGTGCTGGTGAAGGTGGCCTTCCGCAATCCAGGCCTCAACCTCACCAACGTCCTCAAATCCTTGCCGCCGGATGCTGATCTGGATGCGCTCAAGGCCCTTGTTGCACCCATTGTGGACAAGGTGAGCGAGATCAAGAGGGTTGAGGGCGATCGCGTAGATTAGGCCGCCCGTTTTGTCGCTGCTGGTCATGTTATGAGAGCATCTATTAGAGCCGGGACAAGCTATCTTGTAATATAACTCTATTTTGGGTAGAGATTTGCTACGTTATTCCTTTTACTTGATTCCTTCCTTTATATGTTTTTACCCTACACTTTTAGGGAACTTGTCGGTGCAGGCACCTGGGCCGCGAGCGCTGAGTATGGGACGTCAGCAGCCTGCTGGCGGTGCTGCTTCCGACAAGAAACCTTGTCGCAACTAGTCGCAGCTCACTCAAATTGTTGAGCGGACTCGAAACAAAGTAAGGGCGCAATTAGCTACGAGTTGGTTCCTTCGCGCACAGGTTTTCCATACAAAGTACAGTCGTTCGAGGAGATAACTTAAAAATTTAAAACTGATTGCTCAAACTTTGGCAACTTAGCTTTTCTGTCGTTTGCTTCTCGGTAAGGCGAAACTTCCTTGAACGATGCCTGGTCCACACCATTATCTTCTTCATTCCCCCTGGCAAACTTGTGTGCGAGGGAACCTTCCTTTCCTTTTTGAGAAAAAGAAAGAAGAGAAAATAAAGGCATGGAGCCTTACGGCTCGTTATTGCTTACCGGGGGTAGGTGCTGCACAAAGTGTCAGATAATGCATGCAAGTATAAAGTAAAAAGCATGAAATTGACAAGATGTGCGGAGCACATGAGCTTTACTTATGCACGGGATATGCGCCCGGCTTTGTACAAAGGATTACATGCAACATCGGCAAGACTTGTACAAAAGGTGGTTGCCGGAACGGGTTCCGGCAACCGCGCCCTACGGGTAAAACTTACGAAGATGCTCAATGTTCCAGGAGTTGCTCACCGGTACGCCATCTTTGGTCTCAAGGCAGACAGCGCCAGGCCTAGTGACTCATTTCACCCGATAAGGGCCTTCCCACTTCAGCGTCAACTTGTTGGAATTCTTGGCGGACTGAACGCGCCGAAGAACAAGGTCGCCTTCCTCGAAACTTCTGGCTTTAACTTTGCGGCTATGGTAGCGGCGCAAAGCTTGCTGGTATCGAGCAGCTCGTACAGCAGCCTGAAGACGGTCCTCCTCGAGGAGCAGCGCATCATCTTGTCGCAGCTGCTCTTGCTCAAGCTCATCATAACCGAGCACTCGAGGTGACCCGTATATGAGTTCCGTGGGGAGAATTGCCTCTGCTCCATAGACTAGAGCGAAAGGTGTCTGGCCAGTGGCTCGATTTGGCGTCGTCCTGATCGACCAAAGAACCACCGGCAGCTCCTCAATCCAGTTCCTTCCGCACTTGCGCAGCCTGTCGAAAGTTCTGGTCTTGAGCCCGTGCAGCACTTCAGCATTTGCCCTCTCCGCTTGACTGTTGCTTCTCGGATGAGCAACAGAAGCGAAGCAGACCTTGGCGCCAAGATCCTGGACATACTGCATGAAGGTGCGGCTCGTAAATTGCGTGTCGTTGTCAGTGATGATCCTGTTAGGGATCCCGAAACGGCAAACAATCGACATGAAGAACTTGACTGCTGACTGTGCTGTCACCTTCCTCATTGGTTCCACTTCTGGCCACTTTGTGAACTTGTCGATTGCAACGTACAAGTACTCAAAGTCCCCGACAGTTCGGGGAAAGGGGCCGAGGATGTCGAGCCCCCAGACTGAAAATGGCCAGGATAAAGGGATTGTCTGGAGAGCTTGAGCTGGCTGGTGTATCTGCTTGGAATGGAACTGGCACGCTTCACACTTGGTTACTTGTGCAGTTGCATCCTGGAGGGTTGTCGGCCAAAAGAAACCTTGCCGGAACGCTTTGCCGGCAAGTGCTCTTGCGCCAATGTGGTGACCACATATGCCTCCATGTATCTCTGCCAACAGCTCTTGTCCTTCTTCCCGGCGAATACACTTCAATTTCACGCCGTTGAGCCTTCTTCTGTACAGTGTGCTGTCGACAAACTGGTACATACTTGACTGCCGGGCTACTCTTTCCGCTTCTTCTTGCTCTTCGGGAAGTTCTCCTGTCTGAAGGAAACGGATAATCTGCTGTGCCCATGCTGGAGCTTGCGGCTGGACAACAAGGACTAAAGTCACATCTGCTGCTGCGGGAACATCCGCTTCTACGGCAAGAACCTGTGGCTCAGCCGGAGCTTGATGTTCCCCGGCAAGCTTGCCGGAGCAAAACTTGTCGGGAGCGTCTGCTTCAACAGAACAAACCCTAAGGCTTATCGGAGCCGACTGTTCCTCAGCATCCTTGGTGTTGATCTTGGGGACCTTCTTGGCGGCGGCTTCGGGGAGCTCTGCCAGAAAATAGTCACCAGAAATCAACTTCCTCTTCTTGCTCTGTCCAGTTGATGGCGTTACGGATGGTTGAGTCAGCTTGAGCACAAAGATCCCTGGTTCCACAGGTAACTTAAGTGCGGTGCACTTTGACAGGCCGTCGGCAATGTCGTTCTGAGCTCTTGGAACATGCTCCATCTGCAGGCCATCAAAGTGCTCTTCTAGCTTTCTCACTTCATCAACGTAAGCTTCCATCAATGGACTCTGATAACTCTTGTTCACTTGGCGGACGACAAGCTGTGAGTCACCCCTGACAATGAGCTTCTTGATCCCAAGGTCTGCTGCGATCCTGAGGCCGGCAAGCAAACCTTCATACTCTGCAGTATTGTTCGTTGCTTGCTCCTTGGGAAAGTGCATCTGGACTACGTACTTGAGATGCTCTCCGGTGGGTGCAACAAGTAGCACGCCAGCACCGGTGCCTTGCAGGGAGAAGGCACCATCAAAGTACATCAGCCACTCTTTGCTTGCTTCCTTGACGGGGATGCTCATTTCTGGAATTTCTTCATCTGGTGTTGGCATCCACTCTGCTATGAACTCTGCCAGTGCTCTGCTTTGGATAGTTGAAGTGCTCTCAAACTTGAGGCCAAAGCTTGACAGTTCTAGTGCCCACTCGACAATCCTGCCTGTTGCTTCTGGATTTTGCAGTATCCTCTTCAACGGAAAGCGAGTGAAAACTGTGATCTCATGTGCTTGGAAGTAATGGCGCAGCTTTCTCGAGGCCATGAGGAGGCCGAAAGCAATTTCTGCACACCAGAGTACCTTGACCTAGCCCCCTGCAGAAGGGAACTGACAAAGTAAACTGGGCGCTGCACCATTCTCTTCCGCATCTCCTCATGCGCCTGCGCAGATCCGTCCTTGTCAGGACCAGAGCTTGCCGGCGAAGTCCTCTGCTTATCGCTGGATGCACTTGCCATGGTTGCCGGCTCATCATCCGCCTCCCTCTCCGCCAATAATGCAGCACTAACCACTTGATTTGTTGCCGCTATATATAGCAGCAACTTCTCTTGTGGCTTAGGTGCGACAAGTGTTGGAGTGGAGGACAAGTATCTCTTTAAGTCCTGCAGCGCAGCCTCCGCTTCCGGAGTCCATTTCATTGGACCTGCCTTTTTCAATATTTTGAAAAATGGCAGGGCGCGCTCAGTAGACCTAGAGATAAACCTGCTGAGAGCAGCTACGCAACCGGCAAGTCTTCGTACATCCTTGACGCGCTTTGGTGCTTCAAGCTACTCAATGGCCTTGATCTTGTCGGGATTGGCCTCAATTCCGCGTTGAGACACAAAGAACCCGAGAAGCTTGCCGGAGGGGACTCCAAACACGCACTTCTCGGGGTTAAGCTTGAGGTTGATCTTGCGCAGATTTGCAAAAGTTTCGTCTAAATCTTGAATCAGAGTTGCCTTGTCTTTGCTCTTGACCACTATGTCATCCATGTAGGTTTCCACATTTCTGTGCATTTGTGGCTCAAAAGCGTCATGAACTACCCTTGCAAATGTTGAACCAGCATTCTTTAAACCAAAAGGCATCCGTACGAAACAGTTTGTGCCACATGGGGTAACGAATGCGGTCTTCTCCTCATCCTCTTCTGCCATGAAGATCTGATGATATCCTGAGTATGCATCAAGAAATGAAAGCAAGTCACATCCGGCCGTGGAGTCAACAATCTGGTCGATGCGCGGAAAGGGAAATGGGTCTTTGGGACAAGCTTTATTAACATCGGTAAAGTCAATACAAAGCCTCCATTTCCCATTTGCCTTGCGCACGACTACAGGATTGGCCAACCACGTAGGATGGAGCACTCCTCTGACAAGGCTTGCTGCTTCCAATTTCTTGATCTCTTCAGCAATGAATTCTTGGCGCTCCAATGCCTGTTTCCTGACTTTCTGCTTGACGGGCCGCGCATGAGGACAGACGGCGAGATGGTGCTCGATTACTTTCCTGGGAACACCGGGGATGTCAGACGGTTGCCATGCAAACACGTCGATGTTCGCCCACAGGAAAGCAACGAGCGCGCTTTCCTATTTAGGGTCGAGAGTGGCGCTGATGGTGAAGGTACCACCAGTGCCGTCCTCCTTGGCGGACACCTTCTTGGTCTCTAGTGGAGCTACCATTGTCCTCTTACACTTGCCGGTGGAGCTCGATGGTGCATCCTCGACGGTAGCGCAGCACTCCGAAGAGGTGCGCTTGCCGGAGTGGGCATCAGAACTCTTGCCGGACTTGTTGTTCTTCTTCACCCCGGGAGCTTCAGCGGCAAGGGACTTGCAATCTGTTGCGGCTGCTGCTTCCCGGTAGATCTTGTCGGCGCAGATAAGAGAATCCTTCTTGTCGCCAGGGACAAAGATGACACTTATCGGGCCTGGCATCTTCAGTACGTTGTTTGCATAATGAGAGGCAGCCATGAACTTGGCCAGTGCTGGACGGCCAAGTATCCCATTGTAAGGCAATGGAAAGTCAGCAACGTCAAAAGTGACCCTCTCAGTCCTGAAGTTCAACTCGCTGCCAAATGTTACCGGCAGCGTGATCTTTCCCTTCGGCTTGCTCCTTCCCAGATTGATTCCTTGGAACGTGCCGGTCTCTTCGAGCTCGCTATCAGGGATCTGGAGTTTCTGGAGTACCGCGGAGGAGATCAAGTTCAAGCCGGCCCCGCCGTCAACTAGCATCTTGGTGACCTTGAGGTTGCGGATAGTTGGTGAAACCAACATCGGCAAGCACCCGACCGCAGTTATCCGATCGGGGTGATCCTCAATATCAAAGATGATAGGCGTGCTGGACCATTTCAGAGCCTTGCGTGACTCGATGGGTGGTTCTGCCGCATTGACTTCCCGCACCCATTGCTTGAGCTGGTGGTGTGAAGTATGCAGAGAAGCACCGCCGTCAACGCATAGGACCTCTGTGGCTTTCTGGAACTCCTGCTTGTCGGTCTCGTCTTCATCCATATCTTCATCGTCATCGTCATCTTCATCCTTGTCGCGGCCGCGAGGAGGTCTGTCTCCTTGCCGCTGCTTGGCCTTGCCGCGGCGTCCTCCTCGGCCGGGATGTTTCTTGCTGGCTCCTCTAGCACCTTCCTGGGCCTTCTCCTTGTCATGCCGCTCGTATTCAGCCTTTTGCTGTTCTACAAGCAGCTCGACCTTCTTGCAGCTCTAGAGATCATGGCCCTTGGTGCGGTGGATCTTGCAGTATTGCTTGTTGGTGCTGTCCTGCTTGTCGGCGACCGCCACAGCTGCGGCAACCTCCTTGCCGGAGCTACCAGCTTCGGCTTTCTTGCCGGACTGCTCAACAACTAGCACATCTTTGCCTTTCTTCTTCCTGTTGCTCCGCTGCCGGTTCTTCCTTGCCGGGGCAGTCTCCTCACTATCAGATCCTCCTGCTCCTGTATTCTCTCCGGGGAGTTTCCTCCCTTCCTCAGCACACGCACACTTGTCGGCCAGGACATATAGCTCACTAACGTCTCTGATCTTGCACATCGCCATCTCCTCCTGCATCCTGCGGTTCCGCACGTTCTGATGGAACACGCTGATCACCGTGGCAGGGTGGACGTCTGGGATGTTGTGCTGTACGCGGCTGAATCTTTGAATGTACTTGCGCAGGGGCTCTCCTTCCTTCTAGGCGAGCAGATGAAGGTCGCTCTCTTGGCCATGGGGCTTGTGGCCGCCTGTAAAGGCGCCGACAAACTGATGGCACAGGTCAGCCCAGTAGGATATGGAGCTGTCCGGCAAGTGCTTGAGCCAGGATCTGACATTGGGCTTGAGCACCAGCGGGAAGTAGTTGGCAAGGATCTTGTCGTCCTGCCCCCCAGCAGCTTGCACCGCGATGGTGTAGATGCTGAGGAACTCCGATGGATGCGTCTTGCCGTCGTACTTCTCTAGTACATCTGGCTTAAAATTCTTCGTGCTGGGCCACTGGACCTGCCGCAGCTCATGAGTGAACGCAGGGCAACCTACCGCGTACGGTAAGTCGCTTGGTTCCCCTGGCGCATGCATATCAACAGAGGGCCCAGCGCGCTTGTCGGATTGACATCGCACTTCTCTTTGGCGCTCGATGCGAGTACGAGCGTCTTCTTGTTGTCGTTCGTGAAGAACTTGGCGCTGATCGCGACGAGCTCGTGGATCTGACGATGCGGTGGAGTCGCTGTCGAGGTGGACCCGGCGAGTTGGCGATCTTGGCCTTCGGGGTGGAGAGTGCATGGTGGTTGCACCCCCACCGGTTTCGTCACCACCGGCTCGCGCCTGGTAGTCCTGCCGTGGCTACGATGCAGTTGGCTGCCGCGTAGTGTCGCCGTTGGCGAAGCCGATGAGACTCTGAATGGTGGCCCTCCATTGGTCGATCTTGTCTTCCACTGGAGGGTAATCCAGGAGCAGCTGAGCTTGCGCCAAAGCTTCTGCTGGAGTGGTGGGCGGCAGTGGCGAACGGTGCGAGGAGCGGGATATGCTCGGACTTCTAACTATGTTAGAAGGAGCAGCATCCCGTCCAGGCGATCGTGTCTCGCTCATGCCAGCACGTTGGCGTGCATGCTGGTCTTGAGCACCCCGAGATCCACCAGCTCGATCTTGTCCCAACGAACGTATGGTACTGCGAATACCATGACGTTGTCGGTCCTGCGTCTCTTGAGATGGGCGCGGGACATGTACAGACGCCGAGGTCTGTGCAGCCTTGTCCTTGGACCTGGCAGTATCGTGAGCTTCCTTGTCGACGTCCGTTCTTCCGCCGGCGCCTACTCCACCACCCGTTTGCTCCGGCGGTGGTGGAAGTGACGTGGACGGAGCAGCTGCCGCCGAAGTCTTCTTCTTCGGTGGCATGTCGATGAAGAAAATGAAGATCTAGCTCGTGTGAACGCCGGATCAGGTTCACGCAATCTCGACGCCCCCTACCTGGCGCGCCAAAGATGTCGGGGAAACTGGTCCACGAACACCTATGGGACCGGCGGACCAAGCCCCTTTCGGTTCGGCGGGGGGCGGAGATCACACGAAGAGCAGATCGAGGCGAAGCACACGAGCAGTTTACCCAGCTTCGGAGCTCTCCGGAGAGATAATACTCCTACTGCTGCTTGTCTGATTGTATTGTGTTCTTGCTCGGGAGTGCTGAATGCTACAGTACACTCTAGCTGCTAACGAGACCGAGCGTGTGTGATCTTCTGGGCTCTAACCCCTTCTACGTTGCGCATGGGCCTCCTTTTATATGTTCAAGGGGTCACCGACAGGTGGCAACGCAGACGAGGGTAAAAATGGAAAAGAAGTTGAGGTTGGTACAACCACCTGCACAGTGCATCCTACCTAACCCTGACGGCAGGGGACAAAGGCATTAAATGCCCGTCTGCGTCGCCCAAACAGTGTAAAAAGGGACCGTCAGGGGCGCCACCGCTCGCCATGATGGCAGTCTTGTCAGCTTCGCATGCCACCGCGCACCGCTGGCTGCACAGCCTCTTGCCACGCGCGCCTGGAAAGGCCCCCAGAGCGACACGTTGATGGATGTGCTGGAGCGTGGGTACAGAGTGGTAGCCTGCCGCGGCAAGCGCCTTGCCGCGGCTGTTGTCTTGTCGGGTCCGGAAGCTTGTCGCTCACCGGGCCTTGCCGGGACGCGCGGGCGTCGCGGCAAGTTCCTTGAAATGCCTTGGTTGGCCTTCCCGGCAAGCTCCTCTTGCCGGGGCCTTGTCTCCTGAGCTTAAATACTTTGTTCTTGAATGGCTCCAAAGGAACCATGGAGGGCCTCGGCGGTCATCCGGCAAGCCTTGCGGCGGGGCGCTGCAACTGCCCGTGCACAAGTTCGGGATACTAGGGTACCCCTACTCTAGTACACTAACACTCGGCCTCTCGACCGCCGCCCAGCCGGAGACTCTTCCCCGACTACATCGTCCACCGCAATAGCTCGCCGTCCCTCATCCACCGCACCGGATGAGGATCCAATGTCGATCTCGTCGTCCCGCCGGATCAGCCGCCCAGTCCTCCACCTCCAAGGAGTTGCCCTGACGTTCGCCTCGTCTATCGCGCCACCTCAATCCCCACAGCGTCGTCTTGACCTGCCCCACTGGAACCGCAACACCCTCACCAATTCCTCCGATGAAGCTGAGGCCAACTCGGGACCACCAAGGAGGTTCTGCACTCACCGCTGCATTTTGTCTTTTATTCGATCTCACGGGGCTGCCGGTCCTCGATATCGAGCAGACATGGCGTGTCTCGATCGATGGCGTCGTCGCCGGCCACATCATCCACGGCGTCTGTCCCCCATGTCATTGCTTCCTCGGCGGCGACTTCCACAATGGCACTAGCTGCAGCTGCTCCGGCTCTCGCTCGCGTTGCGGCTCTGTTCTTGCTGTCGGTCGCGCTGCTGCACTGCTCCTGCTTTCGTTCATGTTGCTGCTCTGCTCTTTCTCTCGCTTGCGCTGCTGCTGCTGATGCACGTCCTCCGACAGCTACAGGAGTTGCTTCTTTAGCACTCGCTCACGGTGCTACTGCACGACTTGCTCTCTGCTAGTGCGTTCCCTGCTCGAGCGTCTGCTGATTTCGATCACTGCTTCTCTGCTACTAGTGCTTGAACGCCCTAAACATCTATTGCAATGCTCTGTTACTAGTTCAATCAGTTTCAACAGTAAAATTCAGTTTCGACTATGAAGTTCATTTTCTTCAGATAAGTTCAGAGTGAACAGTACTTACAACATCTTTTGGAGCGGCCATGGCGCGGCTGATGCGTTTTACATCTAGCACTTTTTGGTGATGTATTTTACATCATCTATTGTAGAGGATATTAGGGTCCCACTTCGGATTAACGTTGTCTGTCTTGTCATGCTTCAGCCTCGTCGCCGTACACCTTAGCGGAGCTGCTCCAACGATGGAACCGTCCATCACAGTGGAGCAGTACCCTCGGCGCCGTTTCCACAGGCGTCGGATCTTCCTCCCCACCTCCGACAGTCACACCAGCATCATCACCATCCTCCACGTCCAACCCAATGATGCTGAGGTCCACAAGGCTATGCCAAAGAGGTTGTACACTCGTTGCATCACTTTGTTTCTCCATTCCTCTGTTCTTCCAATTCATGTGAGCCAAACACCCAAGTTGACTGATATCCTATGTTTCCAAATGCTCTGTTTTGCACATGCATTCCTATCCTATTCTTGTGTTTTCCTGTCCCTGCGTTTATAGAATCCTCCTATTCTAAGGAGCCCTTACAGATTTACTTCATTTTCAGATAGGCGTCAAAGAAAACTCTGTGTGTTATGTCCTGCTCCTACCATGCCGTCATCCACCCCACCTGAGGTGCACCATCGACAGAAGCATTCACTTCAGCATAGATCCCCCTGCAGACTTTCTTTCACCGCCTCAGATCATCTTCCCCGTTGCCGGCAGCCACGCCAACTGCATTACCATCATCGACTGAGCAGATGAACCTAAGGAATACACAGTTCCGGAAGAGAGGTCGCAGTCTTTCGTGTTTGCTTACGTTATACATCGGTTATTATTACATGCTACTTTATCGTTCAATCTTGAGTTTTGAATTGCCCATGGGTCTCATATCGAGCCAACAATGAATAGTGTATGTCTACTATCTGGTTCATCTGGCGTCTTCTATGTGGTTCACGTTGGGTGGGCAACAAACAATGGATGATCCATTGTCTATGTTTTTAAACTGAAGCTATAATCTACCTGCTATCATTAGTTTTGGATCCATCCACTTGTTTGCTACCATCAGTCTTGATTTTTGCATGCACCCCTTAGGCCTTACAAAATCTAACTATTTTTTATTATGCATGTCAGATATTGTACACAATCGTACTGAACATGTAGAGAAAAAGAGAAGAACGTTGCGTGCGAATATAATGTCATACAGATGCCGCTCCATGGTGGGCGAAGTGCCCCCCCCTCCTGCATTTCTAGATTGTATTCCAGAGGAAGATAACTATTCATATGGAGATTCAGAAGGAGCCGACCATGCCAGTTTACCACCTAAGGTGTTTGCTCTAACCTAGCATGCTGATGTTGGTCATATCATGCATATGGCGCCTTGCATTGCTTAGATTATACATCTTATATGTCATCATCTTAGTTTAGATTTGCTTTGTGTGAATGCCACCTGTTTGGTTTCTATATCATACTCTCACCATTCCTAAATATTTATCTTTTTAGAGATTTCAACAAGTGACTACATACGGAACAAAATGAGTGAATCTACACTCTAAAATATGTCTATATACATCCGTATGTGGTAGCCCATTTGAAATCTCTAAAAATACAAATATCTAGGAACGGAGGGAGTATATGGGAATTATGCAATGCCATCTTCTTTAGCCAGGCATCATATACGTGAATCATGCAATGCTATCCTGTTTAGCCAGTCATCGTATATGTGAATTGTATCGTGCCATATTTTTTTCCATAATGTATTCCATTTGTCAACAATGTTTATACATCCATCTACTCTTCCAGTGCATCAGCCATTTGAGTCGGTCATGGGAAAATCTCGAGTGAAAACAAGGTCTTCTCAGCAGTCAGTGCTACCTGTCGATGCAGATTTCTTGCTGGTTACAGATAGCTCCTCAGAGGAGGATTCAGAGACAGATGACCGGTCGTATCCCCCCCCCCTCCCGAGGTGCATGATCTAACTTGGCTGGGTTGTATTGCTCATATCATGCACATGGTGTCTTGCATTGCCATGCCATCTGCTTAGATTAGACATGCTTTGTGTGAATACCTCCTGTTTGCTTTCTATATCAGTATGTGAATTGTGCAATGCGCTGTTTTTCAGCCAGTTATCATATATGTGAATTATGCACCGCCATGGAGCCAGGCATCATATCTGTGAATTATCTCATGCCATCTTTTTTTCATTATGTATTCCATTTATCGACAATCTGTGTATATTGAACTACTCTTCATGTGTATTAGCCATTTGAGCCGGTTATGGAAAAAATCTGGAGTGAAAACAAGGTCTTCAGAGCAGGCAATGGTACCTGTTGAAGCATATATCTCGATGGTTACAGGGAGCTCCTCAGAGGAGGATTCAGAGATAGATGACCAGTCGTATATCCCACCTGAGGTGTATGCTCTAAGTTGCAATGTTTATATTTCTCATATGATTCATATGGTGTCTTGCATTGCTTAGTTTAGACATCATATGCACAATATTGAATTCTATCTGCTTAGTTTAGAGATCATACATGCGAGTGCCAGCTACTTAGTATATGAATCAATTATGTCAATTATATCATGCCATCTTGTATACTTAGACAACATGTATGTGAATTATTTTGTCCCAACCTATTTTAGAAAGATATCATATAGTTTTGTCATGTCATCCTGTTTAGGTACTCATCATATGTTGAATTATGCCATTATATCCTGTTAAGTTATCCATCATATATCTGAAACTGTGTCATGCTATCCTGTTTAGTTAGGCATCATATATGTGAAATTATGTCATGTTGTCGTGTTTGGTTAGACAACATATATGTGAATTACCACATCTGTATATCATAGAATGTCTGTGCGTTCAATTTCTTTTCTTGTTTATCAGCCATTTGAATTGGAGGGGGTGAGGGCAGTATCTAAGGGAGCAAAAACCCGTTCTTCACAAAAGACAGTGCTACCCGTCGATGCAGATAGAACCATGGTTGTACTGGCCCAAATACTAGCCCCACCACACATAATCGAGACTCTTCCAGATTGCACACTTACACCGTTGGGAAGAGAACTAGCTACAACCCATCTAACCGCAACCCCAGCGGATAGTAACCCACTTATAGTTGACAAAGCACCATGTCCACCACAGAGTACCCCCACACGAGTAGTTTGTAAAGCTACTGCAGTGCCCAAAGCACGAAGACCACCACAGCTAACCCAAACTACACGTTTAAAGTAGAAGAGCAACTGTTCTCAGGTCAGATTCCGCAGCTATGGTCCATACTCCTTTGCTGTTGCATCACTGTATTTACTCATACCAACTACTTTCGAATTTGAAGGATCCAAGTGAAACTCCAATGGCGCAATAGTTATGTTTTAAACCTATTTCTTTAACTGGATTGCTGTTCTAACTTCTTGCTCTATGTTAATTTCAGTTTAAGTTGTATAAACACTTATGTTCTCATGTGATGCACATTACAAGTGATGCCAATGTTGTGTAGTTTCTCACACTTATATTCTGTCTATGCTGCTGTGTCTTAAAAATATATGAGGTTAACTGTGTCTCTATCTTGATTAGGGAACATAAACTAGAATGATATGGAAAATACAGTGACCATAGTACATAGATATATGTTTGTTTCATGTTGTTATCCTATCCACCTTACTACTGAACCGGTTTACCAAAATGAGTTTCATATACTACAAGCTAAACATGTGATGTGTCTGTTTGTTTCTCTTGTAGTATGCAAACAGAATATTGGAGAAGAGCACACCACTATGCAATGGTAGAGAAAGTAATGCAGATAAGGTTCAAGATAGTGAGACAACCCTGTTGGTCTCCAAGAAAGGTGATAAAAATGATCTTGTAGACAGTGAGAAAACCCCACAGTCCTGCGTTGATGTAGTGTTTGAGTTACTGGGCAGTACTGCTGGCACAAGCTCTTCGAACTCGCTGCCTGAATCACTTCGGCTTCTTCAGTCTCAGCTACAAGCTGGAAGGCATCAGTCAGCTGTGCTGCGACAAGAAGACGAAGGACCGAGGAAGTCCCTGCAGAATTCAGATGCGTACTTTCTTGTGCAACAGCAAGTGCTGGAGGATTTAAGCGCCAAACAAGAGAAAGTTAATAAGCTTGCTAAGCATCTTGCCAGCATTATGGGTACCTAGGATATTGTTTCTTGAACTCTTATGAAGTGGTTTCAGTTCTGGACTTGTTTTGCTGCGGCGTTTATATGCTGCTTTGTTCCCTATATTTGCACTGGTGGCGAACTTTGATGCCCAGCGGATGTAATATGTGTAATAGCCATGATAGCCACAATAAACATGGGTTAATATTTACTATAGTGACACTGGGCCTCCTACGGGCCGTAGAAACAGTGGGCCTTCTATGGGCCGTAGAAACAGTAGGCCTTCTACGGGCCGTAGAAACAATGGGCCTTCTACGGGCCGTAGAAACAATGGGCCTTCTACGAGCCGTATCATCAATTGGCCTTATACGGGCCGTATGATCGATTGGCCAAACATGGGCCAATAACAGGCCGCATTATGGCCATAAACGGGCTAGAGTTGGAATCGTCCATTCATGGGCCGACCATAATAGGCCATCATTAATAGGCCGTATTTGATGACGCTATGAAAACGGCCCAACGTATTAACGGACCACAAATGGGCCGACTGTAACCACGGGCTGAATTTGGCCCACAAGCAGTAAATGACAGTAAGAGGTCGTAAGTAAACGAATGCTAGAAATGAGCCCAAGAATAAATGGGCTCTGAGAAGGTCGAAAGATAACATGGGCTGGAAACGGCCCAACGGAATAACGGGCCGTTAATGGGTATAAAGTGATACACTGTTCATTACGTGCCAGTTTCACCACGGGCCGTTAATGGGTGTAAAGTGATACACTGTTCATTACGGGTCAGTTTCACCACGGGTCGTTAATAGGCCAAGAGTTACATAGGGCCTCATATGGGCCAAAAGACGTCATGGGCCATACATGGGCCAGAAGTGAAAACGGGTTGGAATCATATTGGATGCCCAGATGACGCTACTGGGCCTAATTCGGATAGGGCGTAATGGGCCTTGGGTTAGCAGGCTGTAAATGGGCTATATGCGAATAGGCCGTTAACAGGCTTTCCATGGGCCGGGCCGCCACCTTTTGACCAAGTCAAACGGGCCGGCCTTTTCACAAGAATAGACCTCTGTTGGGCCGTGCCACATGTCGACGTATCATAGGCGCCTTCTGTCCAATGAGTGGATGACATCTGTCCCAACGATGAGCCGACATGTGTTTCCTCCAGCCAATGATGATTTTACACGTGGAAAATCCCCATTGGTCGGTGCTGTTAACGGGTTATCGGATCCAAAACCCAACCCGATATCTTAACAGCGTTCCGTTACGGTGGATGCCACCTGTCGGTCACCCTTGACGAAAGCACTTCTGTGATGCGTGATTTATCGTCATGGAAGTGGACACTTCCGTGATGATAATTTTGGTAATGTCATGGAACACTTCTACGACAGCACAGGTATGACTATCTTGATTCTGTCATAAAATCGTCATGGATTTACATGCATGATAAAAAACACGACCTACTGTGACAAACATGTATCATCACGGAAGTGTATATTTTTTGTAGTGGTCCACCTAACCCGGAGGGCCCTATGGGCTGTATGTGGAAGGGAACCAGCCCCTAAGTGGGCTGGGCGCCATCCCAATAGGGCCCATGCGCCTAGGGTTGGGGGGGACCCTAAAGGGGGCGCCCCCTTGGCTTGGGGGGCAAGCACCCTCCGCTTGGCCGCAGCCCCCCTCTAGATCTGATCTAGAGGGGTCGGCCCCCTTCCCCCTTCGCCCTATAAATAGAGGGGAGGATGGAGGGCAGCCGCACCACATCCAAGGCACAGCCCTCCCCTCTCCAACACCCCCTCCTCCTCCGTTGGAGCTTGGCGAAGGCCTGCCGGAGGACCACTGCTCCTTCACAACCACGCCGTCGTGCTACCGGAGTTATTCCCCAACTTCTCCTTCCCCCTTGCTGGATCAAGAAGGAGGAGACGTCCCCGTGCTGCACGTGTGTGGAACGCGGAGGCGCCGTTGTTCGGTGCTTAGATCAGAATCAACTGCAATCTGAATCGTTTCAAGTACGACTCCTTCATCCGCGTTCTTGCAACGCTTCTGTTTTGCAATCTTCAAGGGTATGAAGATGCACTCCCCTCTTTCTCATTGCTAGTCTCTCCATAGATTGATCTTGGTGATGTGTAGAAATTTTTTAATTTCTGCTACGATCCCCAAGAGTGGCATCATGAGCTAGGTCTATGCGTAGTTTCTATGAAAGAGTAGAACACAAGTTGTTGTGGGCGTCGATTTTGTAAATTACTTGCCGTTACTAGTATTATGTTGATTCGGCAGCATCGTGGGATGAAGCGGCCCGCACCGACCTTACACGTACGCTTATGTGAGACAAGTTCCACTGACTGACATGCACTAGTTGCATAAGGTGGCTAGTGGGTGTCTGTCTCTCCCACTTTAGTCAGATCGGATTCGATGAAAAGGGTCCTTATGAAGGGTAAATAGCAATTGGCATATCATGTTGTGGTTTTGGCGTAGGTAAGAAACGTTCTTGCTAGAAACCTATAGCAGCCACGTAAAAACTTGCAACAACAACTAGAGGACGTCTAACTTGTTCTTGCAGCATATGTCGTGTGATGTGATATGGCCAAAAGGATGTGATGAATGATATATATGTGATGTATGAGATTGATCATGTTCTTGTAATAGGAATCACGACTTGCATGTCGATGAGTATGAAAACTGACAGGACCCATAGGAGTTGGCTTAATTTATTGTATGACCTGCGTGTCAATGAAAACTCCGTGTAATTACTTTACTTTATTGCTAATCGTTAGCCATAGTAGTAGAAGTAATAGTTGGCAAGACAACTTCATGAAGACACGATGATGGAGATCATGATAATGGAGATCATGGTGTCATGCCGGTGACGATGATAATCATAGCGCCCCGAAGATGGAGATCAAAAGGAGCAAAATGATATTGGCCATATCATGCCACTATTTGATCGCATGTGATGTTTATCATGTTTTTCCATCTTATTTGCTCAGAACGACGGTAGCATAAATAAGATGATCCCTCATAAAATTTCAAGAAAGTGTTCCCCTAAATGTGCACCGTTGCGAAGGTTCGTTGTTTCGAAGCACCACATTATGATCGGGTGTGATAGATTCTAATGTTCACTTACAATGGGTGTAAGCCAGATTTACACATGCAAAACACTTAGGTTGACTTGACGAGCCTAGCATGTACAGACATGGCCTCGGAACACAAGAGATCGAAAGGACAAACATGAGTCGTATAGTAGATACGATCAACATAAAGATGTTCACCGATGATGACTAGTCTGTCTCACGTGATGATCGGACACAACCTAGTTGACTCGGATCATGTATCACTTAGATGACTAGAGGGATGTCTATCTGAGTGGGAGTTCATGAAATAATTTGATTAGATGAACTTAATTATCATGAACTTAGTCTAAAATCTTTGCAATATGTCTTGTAGATCAAATGGCCCACGCTAATGTTGCCCTCAACTTCAACGCGTTCCTAGATAGAACCAAGCTGAAAGACGATGGTAGCAACTATACGGACTAGGTCCGGAACTTGGGGATTATCCTCATAGCTGCCAAGAAAGCATATGTCCTTAATGCACCGCTAGGTGAAGCACCTGTTTTCCCAGCAACTCAAGATGTTATGAATGCCTAGCAGTCGTGTAGTGATGATTACTCCCTGGTTCAGTGCGGCATGCTTTACAGCTTAGAATCGAGGCTCCAAAAGCGTTTTGAGAAGCACGGAGCATATGAGATGTTCCAAGAGCTGAAAATGGGTTTTCAAACTCATGCCTGAGTCGAGAGATATGAAGTCTCCGACAAGTTCTACAGTTGTAAGATGGAGGAGAATAGTTCTGTCAGCGAGCACATACTCAAAATGTTTGGGCTGCACAACCGCATATCTCAGCTGGGAGTTAATCTCCCGGATGACGCGGTCATTGACAGAATCCTTCAGTCGCTTCCACCTAGCTACAAGAGCTTTGTGATGAATTTCAATATGCAGGGGATGGTGAAAACCATTCCTGAGGTATTTTCAATGCTGAAATCAACGGAGGTGGAGATCAAAAAGGAACATCAAATATTGATGGTCAATAAAACCACTAGTTTCAAGAAAGGCAAGGGTAAGAAGAACTTCAAGAAGGATGGAAAGGGAGTTGCCGCACCCGGTAAGCCAGTTGCCGGGAAGAAGCTAAAGCATGGACCCAAACCTGAGACTGAGTGCTTTTATTGCAAGGGAAACGGTCATTGGAAGCGGAACTGCCCCAAGTACTTAGCAGACAAGAAGGCCGGCAACACCAAAGGTATATGTGATATACATGTTATTGATGTGTACCTTACTAGTACTCATAGTAGCTCCTGGGTATTTGATATCGGTGTGGTTGCTCATATTTGTAACTCAAAACAATAGCTGCGGAATAAGCTGAGACTGGTGAAGGACGAGGTGACGATGCGCGTAGGGAATGGTTCCAAGGTCGATGTGATCACCGTCGGCACACTACCTCTACATTTACCTACGGGATTAGTTTTAAACCTCAATAATTGTTATTTAGTGCCATCTTTGAGCATGAACATTGTATATGGATCTCGTTTAATGTGAGATGGCTAATCATTTAAATCCGAGAATAATCGTTGTTCCATTTATATGAGAGATATGTTTTATGGTCATGCCCCGCCGGTCAATGGTTTATTCTTAATGAATCTCGAACGTGATGTTACACATATTCATAGTGTGAATACCAAAAGATGTAAGGTTGATAATGATAGTCCCACATACTTGTGGCACTGCCGCCTTGGTCACATTGGTGTCAAATGCATGAAGAAGCTCCATGCAGATGGACTTTGGGAGTCTCTTGATTATGAATCATTTGACACATGCGAAGCATGCCTCATGGGAAGATGACCATGACTTCGTTCTCCGGAACAATGTAGCGAGGAACCAACTTGTTGGAAATCATACATACTAATGTGTGCGGTCCAATAAGCGTTGAGGCTTGCAGTGGCTACCGTTATGTTCTCACCCCCACTGATGACTTAAGTAGATATGGGTATGTCTACTTAATGAAACACAAGTCTAAGACCTTTGCAAAGTTCAAGGAATTTTAGAGTGAGGTGGAGAATCAACGTGACAGAAAAATAAAGTTCTTATGATCAGATCGTGAGGGAGAATATTTGAGTCATGAATTTGGTACGCAATTAAGGAAATGTGGAATTGTTTCACAACTCACGCCGCCTAGAACACCTCAGCGTAATGGTGTGTCCGAACATCGTAATCGCACTCTATTGGATATGGTGCGATCTATGATGTCTCTTACCGATTTGCTGCTATCATTTTGGGGATATGCTTTAGAGACAGCCACATTCGCTTCAAACAGGGCACCGTCTAAATCCGTTGAGACGACACGTATGAATTATGGTTTGGGAAGAAACCTAAGATGTCATTTCTAAAAGTTTGGGGATTTGATGCTTATGTCAAGAAACTTCAACCTGAAAAGCTCGAACCCAAGTCGGAAAAATGCGTCTTCATAGGATACCCCAAGGAAACCATTGGGTATACCTTCTACCTCAGATCCGAAGGCAAGATCTTTGTTGCCAAGAACGGGTCCTTTCTGGAGAAAGAGTTTCTCTCGAAAGAAGTAAGTAGGAGGAAAGTAGAACTTGATGAAGTACTGCCTCTTGAACCGGAAAGTAGCGCAGCTCAGGAAGATGTTTCTGTGGTGCCTGCACCGACTAGAGAGGAAGTTAATGATGATGATCAAGGTACTTCGAATCAAGTTGCTACTGAACTTCGTAGGTCCACAAGGACACGTTCCACACCAGAATGGTATGGCAACCGTGTCCTGGAAATCATGTTGTTAGACAACAGTGAACCTTTCGAACTATGATGAAGCGATGACAGGCCTAGATTCCAACAAATGGCTTGAAGCCATGCAATCCGAGATAGGATCCATGTATGAAAACAAAGTATGGACTTTGACAGACTTTCCCTATGATCGGTGAGCGATAGAAAAAAAATGGATCTTTAAGAAGAAAACGAACGCGGATGGTAATGTTACCATCTATAAAGCTTGGCTTGTCGCTAAGGGTTATCGACAAGTTCAAGGGGTTGACTACGATGAGACCTTCTCACCCGTAGCAAAGCTAAAGTCCGTCCGAATCATGTTAGCAATTGTCATATTCTATGATTATGAAATATGGCAAATGGACGTCAAAACGGCATTCCTTAATAGTTTCCTTAAGGAAGAATTGTGGATGATGTAGCCGGAAGGTTTTGTAGATCCTAAGAATGCTAACAAGGTATGCAAGCTCCAGCGCTCCATCTATGGGATGGTGCAAGCATCTCGGAGTTGGAACATTCGCTTTGATGAAATTATCAAAGCATTTGGGTTTATGCAGACTTATGGAGAAGCCTGCGTCTACAAGAAAGTGAGTGGGAGCTCTGTAGCATTTCTCATATTATATGTGGATGACATACTATTGATGGGAAATGATATAGAACTTTCGGAAAGCATAAAGGCCTACTTGAATAAGTGTTTTTCAATGAAGGACCTTGGAGAAGCTGCTTACATATTAGGCATCAAGATCTATAGAGATAGATCGAGATGCCTCATAGGTCTTTCACAAAGCACATACCTTGATAAGATATTGAAGAAGTTCAATATGGATCACTCCAAGAAGGGGTTCTTGCCTGTATTGCAAGGTGTGAAATTGAGTTTGGCTCAAAGCCCGACCACGGCAGAAGATAGAGAAAAGATGAGTGTCATCCCCTATGCATCAACCATAGGGTCTATTATGTATGTCATGCTGTGTACCAGACCTGATGTAAACCTTGCCGTAAGTTTGGTAGGGAGGTACCAAAGTAATCCCGGCCTGGAACACTGGACAACGGTCAAGAATATCCTTAAGTACCTCAAAAGCACTAAGGATATGTTTCTCGTTTATGGAGGTGAGGAAGAGCTCGTCGTAAAAGGTTACGTCGATGCTAGCTTCGACATAGATCTGGATGACTCCAAGTCACAAATCGGATACGTGTATATTTTGAATGGTGGGGCAGTAGGCTGGTGCAGTTGCAAGCAAAGCGTCGTGGCGGGATCTACATGTGAAGCGGAGTACATGGCAGCCTTGGAGGCAGCACATGAAGCAATCTGTATGAAGGAGTTCATTACCGACCTAGGAGTAATTCCTAATGCGTCGGGCCCGATGTCTCTCTTTTGTGATAACACTAGAGCTATTGCCCTTGCAAAGGAGCCCAGGTTTCACAAGAAGACCAGGCACATCAAGCATCGCTTAAACTCCATTTTTGAAAATTTTCAAGATGGAGACATAGATATTTGTAATGTGCATACGGATCTGAATGTTGCAGATCCCTTGACTAAACCTCTTCCACGAGCAAAACATGATCAACACCCGAACTCTATGGCTGTTCGATTCATCACAATGTAACTAGATTATTGACTGCAGTGCAAGTGGGATACTGTTAGAAATATTCCCTAGAGGTAATAATAAAATGGTTATTATTATATTTCGTTGTTCATGATAATTGTCTATTGTTCATGCTATAATTGTATTGACCGGAACCCGTAATACATGTGTGAATACATAGACCACAACATGTCCCTAGTGAGCCTCTAGTTGACTAGCTCGTTGATCAACAGATGGTCATGGTTTCCTGACTATGGACATTGGATGTCATTGATAATGGGATCGCATCATTAGGAGAATTATGTGATGGACAAGACCCAATCCTAAGCATAGCACAAGATCGTGTAGTTCGTTTGCTAAAGCTTTTCTAGTGTCAAGTATCATTTCCTTAGACCATGAGATTGTGTAACTCCCGGATACCGTAGGAATGCTTTGGGTGTACCAAACATCACAACATAACTAGGTGGCTATAAAGGTGCACTACAGGTATCTCCAAAAGTGTCTGCTAGGTTGGCACGAATCGAGACTGGGATTTGTCACTCCGTATGACAGATAGGTATCTCTGGGCGCTCTCGGTAATGCATCATCATAATAAGCTCAATGTGACTAAGTAGTTGGTCACGGGATCATGCATTACGGAATGAGTAAAGTGACTTGCCGGTAACGAGATTGAACGAGGTATTGGGATACCGACGATCGAATCTCGAGCAAGTAACATACCGATTGACAAAGGGAATTGTATACGGGATTGCTTGAATCCTCGACATCGTGGTTCATCCGATGAGATCATCATGGAACATGTGGAAGCCAACATGGGTATCCAGATCCCATTGTTAGTTATTGGCTGGAGAGCTGTCTCGGTCATGTGTGCATGATTCCCAAACCCGTAGGGTCTACACACTTAAGGTTTGGTGACGCTAGAGTTGTTATGGGAAACAGTATGTGGTTACCGAATGTTGTTCATAGTCCTGAATGAGATCCCGGACATCACGAGGAGTTCCGGAATGGTCCGGAGGTGAAGATTTATATATGGGAAGTCATCATATGGTCACCGGAAATATTCGGGGGTTTGCCGGTATTGTACCGGGACCACCGAAGGGGTTCCGGGGGTCCACCGGGAGGGTCCACCTGCCCCAGAGGGCCCTATGGGCTTTATGTGGTAGGGAACCAGCCCCTAAGTGGGTTGGGCGCCATCCACCTAGGGCCCATGCGCCTAGGGTTGGGGGGGCCCTAAAGGGGGCGCCCCCCTTGGCTTGGGGGGCAAGCCCCCTCCCCTTGGCTGCCGCCCCCCTCTAGATCTCATCTAGAGGGGTCGCCCCCCTTCCCTCTTTGCCCTATAAATAGAGGGGAGGAGGGAGGGCAGCCGCACCATATCCAAGGCACATCCTCCTCTGTTTGAGCTTGGCGAAGCCCTGCCGGAGAACCGCTGCTCCACCACCACGCCGTCGTGCTACCGGAGTTCTTCCCCAACTTGTCCTTCCGCCTTGCTGGATCAAGAAGGAGGAGATGTCCCCATGCTGCACGTGTGTTGAACGTGGAGGCGCCGTTGTTCAGCGCTTAGATCGGAATCAGCCGCGATCCGAATCATTTCGAGTACGACTCCTTCATCCGCGTTCTTGCAACACTTCCATTTCACGATCTTTAGGGGTATGAAGATGCACTCCCCTCTTTCTTGTTGCTAGTATCTCCATAGATTGATCTTGGTGATGCGTAGAAATTTTTTAATTTCTGCTACGATCCCCAACAGTCTTGGGATATCACAATATCTCTTATTAACTAATGCACCTATATAGTTGGCAATGGGTGGAAGGCTTGGCCTTTTGCTCGATGTTATGTTCCACTCATGCAGCCTTAGTTCCATTAAACCGGTGTTATGTTCCTTGAATTTTGTGTTCCTAATGCGACCGGGGTTAATGGGCCCCCCTTGACAGTTCACGTTGAATAAAACTCTTCCAGCAAGGCCCAACCTTGGTTTTACCATTTTCCTAATAACAACTAAAATTTGCATAGGGAGTAATTAACCCAAGGATTCTTAATCAACAACCCGAGCCAGTGCTCCTCATGAGTGTTGGTCCAACCTAGAGCCCCTTGCAGCCGCCACCTCGACGAAACTCAAGGACAAGTTTTAGTTGTACGGACTTCTCATCTGGTCATGGCCTGAGACGAGATACGTGCGGCTCCTATCGGGGTGTCAGCATGTCGGGAAGTCTTGCTTGTTTTGTTTTACCATTGTCGAAATGTCTTGTGAACCGGGATTCCGACCTTGATTTCATTATTCTGGTAGGAGGATTTTCCTCCATCGATCGTGAGAGCTTATCATGGGCTAAGTTGGGACATCCCTGCGGGTTTAAACTTTCAAAGGCGTGACGCGGTTATGTGGCAGATGGGAGTTTTTAATATCCAGTTGTAGAAAACTTGACACAAAACCTCGAATAAAATACACTACCTGTGTGAGTAGCCGTCATGGTATCTTTTCGAAGGAGTTCGAAAAGAGAACACAGCGGGGTTATGTAAGATATGTAGGTAGATAGGATCACTTAGTGGTCACTACTAGTTACGATTGTATGCATAGCTTCTCATCTTACTCTGAAAACGTAAGCTAGCCACCTCATATATGCTTAGTGCTTTGCTGCAACTGCACCAAACACCCTTCCTCACCTAAAGCTTTGTTTGTCTTGATACCCTGGAATGCGACTGTTGATTTCTCATGGCTCACAGTTTACTACAACAACAGCTGTAGGTACCTCCGAGTTTGATGCTAATGATCAATAGAGCTTCAGTGGGAGTTCGATGAAGAACGTGGCCGGATGTACGTCAGTTATCTGGACAATCAGTAGTGATGCCCAGTATGGACGATCGGTACTTAGCATGGGTGGTTGTCTTGTATCCATTTGATTTCGTCCATAGCCGGACCCTATGTTCATATTGAATGATTGTATTATACTTGATGATGTTGTGTGATTCATGGTGAGTGTCAGCCAACTGTGCTCTATATCTATCTTTTTAGTACATGGGTTGTGTAAAGATTAACCACTCTTGCAAACAGTCCTCCATGCATTTATGCTGCTAAGTCGTGCCCCGACACATGAGGGATATAACCGCATATACACACGAGGGATATAACCGCATGTAGGGTGTTACAAGTTGGTAATCAGAGTAATCACGACTTAGGAGACCCTGCTTGATTGAACCACTGACGTTGTTGAGTCTAGAAGAAAACCATTTTGAGTTTTAGCTATATATATTGGAGAGTAGGAATTCTTTTTACTCCTTATCCCCTTCGTCTCTCTGATGAGGACTCCTGACTTAGACGTTCTGACTTCACTCTCCTCTTTTTTACTCAAAATTTTCTTAGGATCGCGTGGGTATCTTGGGATTGTTCCGATAATTATTGTGACAAGAACATTGTTCTTGGTGCCTCCTGACATTTAGGGGTTGTGGCGGTATCCCGGGGAGTTGAGCTCTGAGGTGTTGTCGTCACAGTTGCATCATGGCAGTTCCAGAATACCAGAGGTCACTGATGACCCACAAGTATATGGGGTCAACTCTAGCCTTTTCGATAAGCAAGAGTGTCAAACCCAACGAGGAGTAGAAGGAAATGACAAGTGGTTTTCAGCAAGGTAATGTTTTGCAAGTGCTAAAATTGTAAGTAGTGGAGTAGTTTGATAGCAAGATAATTTGTAACGAGCAAGCAACGATAGTAGTAACAAAAGTGCAGAAAGGTAGCCCAATCCTTTTGAGGCAAAGGACAGACCAAAACGGTCTCTTATGATAAACAAAGTATTCTTGAGGGTACACAGGAATTTTATCTACTCACTTTCATCATGTTGGCTTAATTCATGTTCGCTACTTTGATAATTTGATATGTGGGTGGACCGGTGCTTAGGTGTTTTTCTTACTTAAAAAAACCTCCTACTTATGATTAACCCTCTCGCAAGCATCCGCAACTACGAGAAAAGTATTAAGAATAAATGCTAACCATATAGCATTAACTTTTGGATCCAATCGGTCCCTTACGGAATAGCGCATAAACTGGGTTTAAGCTTCTGTCACTCTCACAACCCATCATCTAATAACTACTCCACAAGGCATTCCCTTAGGCCCAAATATGGTGAAGTGTCATGTAGTCGACATTCACATGACACCACTAAGGGAATCACAACATACATATCATCAAAATATCAAACACATATCAAGTTAACATGATTACTTGCAATATGATTTCTCCGTGACCTCAAGAACAAAAGTAACTACTCACAATTGATAAGCATGCTCAAGATCAGAGGGGTATTAAATAGCATAATGGATCTGAACATATAATCTTGCATCAAATAAACCATATAGTAATCAACTACAGGATGTAATCAACACTACTAGTCACCCACAAGCACCAATTTAAAGTTCCGGTACAAAGATTGAACACAAGAGATGAAGTAGGGTCTGAGAGAAGTTGGTGTTGTTGAAGATGTTGATGAAGATAGCCCTCCCCTAGATGGGAAAGTTGTTGGTGACGATGATGACGATTGTTTCCCCCTCTAGGAGGGAAGTTCCCCCGGCGGAATCGCTCCGCCGGAGGGCAAAAGTGCTCCTGCCCATGTTCCGCCTCGAGGCGGCGGCGCTTCATCCCGAAAGTCCTCCTCCCAATTATTTTAGGTCAAAATGACTTATATACTAGAAAACAGGCACCGGAAGTGGTCTGAGGGGGGGCAATACCCACCAGGGCGCGCCTTGGGATCCTGGTGCACCCAGGTGGGTTGTGCCCACCTGGTGGCCCCCCTCTGGTACTTATTTGCTCCAATATTTATTAAATATTCCTAAAAAATCCTCGTGAAGTTTCAGCTCATTTGGAGTTGTGCAAAATAGGTAGCTTGACATAGCTTTTTCTGGTCTAGATTTCCAACTGCCAGAATTCTCCCTCTTTGTGTATACTAATGACCCACAAGTGTAGGGGATCTATCATAGTCCTTTTTATAAGTAAGAGTGTCGAACCCAATGAGGAGCAGAAGGAAATGACAAGCGGTTTTCAGTAAGGTATTCTCTGCAAGCTCTGAAATTATCGGTAATAGATAGTTTTGTGATAAGGTGATTTCCCCCTCCCGGAGGGAAGTTTCCCCGACAGAATAGCTCCGCCAGAGACCTAGATTCCTATCGGTGTACTAGAGTAGGGGTACCCTAGTATCCCGAACTTGTGCACGGGCAGTTGCAGCACCCCGCGGCAAGGCTTGCCGGGTGACCGCCAAGGTCCTCCGTGGTTCCTTCGGAGCCATTCAAGAACAAAGTATTCAAGCCAAGGAGACAAGGCCCCGGCAAGAGGAGCTTGCCGGGAAGGCCAACCAAGGCATCTCAAGGAACTTGCCGCGATGCGCCACGCGTCCCGGCGAGGCCCGGTGAGCGACCAGCTTCCGGACGCGACAAGACAACGACCGCGGCAAGGCGCTTGCCGCGGCAAACTACCACTCTGTACCCGCGCTCCAGCACATCCACCAACGTGTCGCCCTGAGACCTTTCTAGGCGTGCGTGGCAAGAGGCTGTGCGGCCAGCGGTGCGCGGTGGCAAGCGACGCTGACAAGATTGCCATCGTGGCAAGCGGTGGCGTCCCTGACGGTCCCTTTTTGCACTATTTGGGCGACGTAGACGGGCATTTAATGCCTTTGTCCCCTGCCGTCAGGGTTAGGTATGATACACTGTACAGGTAGTTGTACCAACCGCAATTCCTTTTCCATTTTTACCCTTGTCTACGTTGCCACCTGTCGGAGACCCCTTTAGCATATAAAAGGAGGCCCATGCGCAACGTAGAGGGGGGTTGGGGGGGAAGGCAGAAAAACACTCACGCTCGGTCTCGTTAGCAGCTGGTGTGTACTGTAGCACTCAGCGCTCTCGAGCAAGAACTCAATACACTCAGACATGCAGCAGTAGGAGTGTTATCTCTCCGGAAAGCTCCGAAGCTGGGTAAACTGCTCGTGTGCTTCACCTCGATCCGCTCTTCGTGCGATCTCCGCCCCCCACCGAACCGAAAGGGGCTCGGTCCGCCGGTCCCATAGGTGTTCGTGGATCAGTTTCCCCGACATCTTTGGCGCGCCAGGTAGGGGGCGTCGAGGTTGTGTGAACCTGATCCGTCGTTCACACGAGCTCGATCTTCATCTTCTTCATCGACATGCCACCGAAGAAGAAGGCTTCGGCGGCAGCTGTTCCGTCCACGTCGATCCCACCCCCACCGGAGCAAACGGGTGGTGGGGTAGACGCCGGCAAAAGAACGAACATCGACGAGGGAGCTCACGGTGCTGCCAGGTCCAAGGACAAGGATGCGCAGACCTCGGCGTCCGTACATGCACCGCGCCCATCTCAGGAGGCGCAGGACCGACAGCGTCATGGTATTCGCAGTGCCATACGTTTGTTGGACCAAGATCGAGCTGGTGGATCTCAGGGTGCTCAAGTCCAGCATGCACGCCAACATGCTGGCACGAGCGAGACACGGTCGCCTGGACGGGATACTGCTCCTTCTAACATAGTTAGAAGTCCGAGCATATCCCGCTCCTCGCACCGTTCGCCACTGCCGCCCACCACTCCAGCAGAAGCTTTGGCGTGAGCTCAACTGCTCCTGGATTACCCTCCAACGGCAAACAAGATCGATAAATGGAGGGCCACCATTCAGAGTCTCATCGGCTTCGCCAACAGCGACACTCCGCGCCAGCCGAGTACATCACTGCCGCGGCAGGACTGCCAGGCATGAGCCGATGGCGACGAAACCGGTGGGGGTGCAACCACCATGCACTCTCCACCCCGAAGGCCAAGATCGCCGACTCGCCGGATCCACCTTGACAGCGACTCCACCGCATCATCAGATCCACGAGCTCGTCGCGATCAGCGCCAAGTTCTTCACGAACGACAGCAAGAAGACGCTCGTACTCGCATCGAGCGCCGGAGAGAAGCTTGGCATCAATCGGACCAGCGCGCTGGGCCCTCTATCGACATGCATGCACTAGAGGAACCAGGCGACTTGCCGTAGGCGGTAGGATGCCCTGCGTTCTGCGGCAAGTCCAGTGGCCCAGCACGAAGAATTTCAAGCCAGATGTACCAGAGAAGTACGACGGCAAGTCGCATCCGTCGGAGTTCCTCAGCATCTACACCATCGCGGTTCAAGCTGCCGGGGGGCGGGACGACAAGATCCTGGCCAACTACTTCCCGCTGGTGCTCAAGCCCAATGTCAGATCCTGGCTCATGCACTTGCCGGACAACTCCATATCCTCCTGGGCAGACCTATGCATCAGTTTGTCGGCGCCTTTACAAGCGGCCACAAGCCTCATGGCCAAGAGAGCGACCTTCATCTGCTCGCCCAGAAGGAAGGAGAGCCCTTGCACAAGTACATTCAGAGATTCAGCCGCGTACAGCACAACATCCCAGATGTCCACCCTGTCGCGGTAATCAGCGCGTTCCATCAGAACGTGCGAAACCGTAGGATGCGGGAGGAGATGGCGATGTGCAAGATCAGAGACGTCCGTGAGCTATATGCCCTGGCCGACAAGTGTGCACGTGCTGAGGAAGGGAGGAAACTCCCCGGAGAGAATATAGAAGCAGGGGGATCTGATAGTGAGGAGGCTGCCCCGGCAAAGAAAAACCGGCAGCGGAACAACAGGAAGAAGAAAGGCAAAGATGTGCTAGTCGTTGAGCAGTCCGGCAACGGAGGTGGCGCCAAGAAAGCCAAAGCTGGTAGCTCCAGCGAGGAGATTGCCGCAGGCACCAACTACCAGGCTGTGGCGGTCGCCGACAAGCAGGACGGCACCAACAAGCAGTACTGCAAGATCCACCGCACCAAGGGCCATGACCTCCAGAGCTGCAAGAAGGTCGAGCAGCTTGTCGAGCAGCAAAAGGCTGAATACGAGCGACGCGACAAGGAGAAGGCCCAGGAAGGTGCTGGAGGAGCCGGCAAGAAACGCCCCGGCCGAGGAGGACGCCGCGGCAAGGCCAAGCAGCGGCAAGGAGACAGACCTCCCCGCGGCCGCGACAAGGATGAAGATGACTACGACGATGAAGATATGGATGATGACGAGACCGATGAGCAGGAGTTCCAGAAAGCCACAGAGGTCCTGTGCGTTGACGGTGGTGCTTCTCTGCATACTTCACACCGCCAGCTCAAGCAGTGGGTGCGGGAAGTCAATGCGGCAGAACCACCCGTCGAGTCACGCAAGTCTCTGAAATGGTCCAGCACGCCTATCATCTTTGATATTGAGGACCACCCTGATCGCATAATTGCGGTCGGGTGCTTGCCGATGTTGGTTTCGCCAACTATCCGCAACCTCTTGGTCACTAAGATACTAGTTGACAGCAGGGCCGGCTTGAACCTGATCTCCTCCGCGGTACTCCAGAAACTCTAGATCCCTGATGGCGAGCTCGAAGAGACCGGCACATTCCAAGGAATCAATCCAAGAAGGAGCAAGCCGAAGGGAAAGATCACGTTGCTGGTGACATTTGGCAGAGAGTTGAACTTCAGAACTGAGAGGGTCACTTTTGACGTTGCTGACTTTCCATTGCCTTACAATGGGATACTCGGCCGTCCAGCACTCGCCAAATTCATGGCAGCCTCTCACTATGCATACAACATACTGAAGATGCCAAGCCCGATAAGTGTCATCTCTGTCCCTGGCGACAAGAAGGATGCTCTTATCTGCGCCGACAAGATCTACCAGGAAGCAGCAGCCGCAACAGATCGCAAGTCACTTGCCGTTGAAGCTCCCGGGGCGAAGAAGAAGACCAAGTCCGGCAAGAGTTCTGATGCCCACTCCGGCAAGCGCACCTCTTCGGAGTGCTGCGCTACCGTCCAGGACGCACCATCGAGCTCCACCAGCAAGTGTAAGAAGACAATGGTAGCTCCACCAGAGACCAAGAAGGTGTCCGCCAAGGAGGATGGCACTGGTGGTACCTTTACCATCAGTGCCACTCTCGACCCTAAATAGGAAAGCGCGCTCATTGCTTTCCTGCGGGCGAACGTCGACGTATTTGCTTGGCAACCGTCCGACATCCCCGGTGTTCCCAGGAAAGTAATCGAGCACCATCTTGCCGTCTGTCCTCATGCGCGGCCCGTCAAGCAGAAAGTCAGGAAGCAGGCAGTGGAGCGCCAAGAATTCATCGCAGAAGAAATCAAGAAATTGGAAGCAGCAGGCCTTGTCAGAGGAGTGCTCCATCCTACGTGGTTGGCCAACCCTGTAGTCGTGCGCAAGGCAAACGGGAAATGGAGGCTTTGTATTGACTTTACCGATGTCAATAAAGCTTGTCCCAAAGACCCATTTCCCTTGCCGCGCATCAACCAGATTGTTGACTCCACGGCCGGATGTGACTTGCTTTCATTTCTTGATGCATACTCAGGATACCATCAGATCTTCATTGAAGAAGAGGATGAGGAGAAGACCGCATTCATCACCCCATGTGGCACATACTGTTTCGTACGGATGCCTTTCGGTTTAAAGAATGCTGGTTCAACATTTGCAAGGGTAGTCCATGACGCTTTTGAACCGCAAATACACAGAAATGTGGAAGCCTACATGGATGACATAGTGGTCAAGAGCAAGGACAAGGCGACTCTGATTCAAGATCTAGACGAAAGATTTACAAATCTGCGCAAGATCAACCTCAAGCTTAACCCCGAGAAGTGTGTGTTTGGAGTCCCCTCCGGCAAGCTTCTCGGGTTCTTCGTGTCTCAGCGGGGAATTGAAGCCAATCCCGACAAGATCAAGGCCATTGAGCAGATTGAAGCACCAAAGCGCGTCAAGGATGTACGAAGACTTGCCGATTGCGTAGCTGCTCTCAGCAGGTTTATCTCTAGGTCTGCTGAGCGCGCCCTGCCATTTTTCAAAATATTGAAAAAGGCAGGTCCAATGAAATGGACTCCGGAAGCGGAGGCTGCACTGCAGGACTTAAAGAGATACCTGTCATCCACTCCAACACTTGTCGCACCTAAGCCACAAGAGAAGTTGCTGCTATATATAGCGGCAACCAATCAAGTGGTTAGTGCTGCGTTAGTAGCGGAGAGGGAGGCGGATTATGAGCCAGCAACCACAGCAGATGCATCCAGTGACAAGCAGGGGACTTCACCAGCAAGCTCTGGTCCCGACAAAGATGGATCTGCGCAGGCACGTGAGAAGATGCAGAAAAGAATGGTGCAGTGCCCAGTTTACTTTGTTAGTTCCCTTCTGCAGGGGGCTAGGTCAAGGTACTCTGGTGTGCAGAAATTGCTTTTCGGCCTTCTCATGGCCTCGAGAAAGCTGCGCCATTACTTCCAAGCACATGAGATCACAGTCGTCACTCGTTTTCCGCTGAAGAGGATACTGCAAAATCCAGAAGCAACAGGCAGGATTATCGAGTGGGCACTGGAACTGTCAAGCTTTGGCCTCAAGTTTGAGAGCACTTCAACTATCCAAAGCAGAGCATTGGCGGAGTTCATAGCAGAATGGACGCCAACACAAGATGAAGAAATTCCAGAAACGAGCATCCCCGTCAAGGAAGCAAGCAAAGAGTGGCTGACGTACTTTGATGGTGCCTTCTCGCTGCAAGGCGCTGGTGCGGGCGTGCTACTTGTTGCACCCACCGGAGAGCACCTCAAGTACGTAGTCCAGATGCACTTTCCCAAGGAGCAAGCAACGAACAATACCACAGAGTATGAAGGTTTGCTTGCCGGTCTCAGGATCGCAGCAGACCTTGGGGTCAAGAAGCTCATTGTCAGGGGTGACTCACAGCTTGTCGTCCGCCAAGTGAACAAGAATTATCAGAGTCCGTTGATGGAAGCTTACGTTGATGAAGTGAGAAAGCTAGAAGAGCACTTTGACAGCCTACAGATGGAACATGTTCCAAGAGCTCAGAACGACATTGCCGATGGCCTGTCGAAGTGCACCGCACTTAAGTTACCTGTGGAACCAGGGATCTTTGTGCTGAAACTGACTCGACCGTCTGTAACGCCATCAACTGGATAGAGCAAGAAGAGGAAGTTGATTTCTGGTGACTATTTTCCGGCAGAGCTCCCCGAAGCCGCCGCCAAGAAGGTCCTCAAGATCAACACCAAGGGTGCTGAGGAGCAGTCTGCTCCGGCAAGCCCTAGGGTTTGTTCCGTTGAAGCAGACGCTCCCGACAAGTTCTGCTCCGGCAAGCTTGCCGGGGAACGTCAAGCTTGGGCTGAGCCGCAGGTTCTCGCCGTAGAAGCGGATGTTCCCGCAGCAGCAGATGTGCCTTTAGTCCTTGTTGTCGAGCCGCAAGCTCCAGCATGGGCACAGCAGATTGTCCGTTTCCTTCAGACAGGAGAACTTCCCGAAGAGCAAGAAGAAGCGGAAAGAGTAGCCCGGCAGTCAAGTATGTACCAGTTTGTCGACAACACACTGTACAGAAGAAGACTCAACGGCATGAAATTGAAGTGTATTCACCGGGAAGACAGACAAAAGCTGTTGGCAGAGATACATGGAGGCATATGTGGTCACCACATTGGCGCAAGAGCACTTGCCGGCAAAGCGTTCCGGCAAGGTTTCTTTTGGCCGACAGCCCTCCAGGATGCAACTGCACAAGTAACCAAGTGTGAAGCGTGCCAGTTCCATTCCAAGCAGATACACCAGCCAGCTCAAGCTCTCCAGACGATCCCTTTATCCTGGCCATTTTCAGTCTGGGGGCTCGACATCCTCGGCCCCTTTCCCCGAGCTGTCGGGGGCTTTGAGTACTTGTCCGTTGCAATCGACAAGTTCACAAAGTGGTCGGAAGTGGAAGCAGTGAGGAAGGTGACAGCACAGTCAGCAGTCAAGTTCTTCAGGTCGATTGTTTGCCGCTTCGGGATCCCTAACAGGATCATCACCGACAACGGCACGCAATTCACGAGCCGCACCTTCATGCAGTACGTCCAAGATCTTGGCGCCAAGGTCTGCTTCGCTTCTATTGCTCATCCGAGAAGTAACGGTTAAGCGGAGAGGGCGAATGCTGAAGTGCTGCGCGGGCTCAAGACCAGGACTTTCGACAGGCTGCGCAAGTGCGGAAAGAACTGGATTGAGGAGCTGTCGGTGGTTCTTTGGTCGATCAGGACGATGCCAAATCGAGCCACTGGCCAGACACCTTTCGCTCTAGTTTATGGAGCAGAGGCAGTTCTCCCCATGGAACTCGTATACGGGTCACCTCGAGTGCTCGCTTATGATGAGCTTGAGCAAGAGCAGTTGCGACAAGATGACGCGCTGCTCCTTGAGGAGGACCGTCTTCAGGCCACTGTACGATCTGCTCGATACCAGCAAGCTTTGCACCGCTACCATAGCCACAAAGTTAACGCCAGAAGTCTCGAGGAAGGCGACCTTGTTCTTCGGCGCGTTCAGTCCGCCAAGAATTCCAATAAGTTGGCGCCGAAGTGGGAAGGCCCTTACCGGGTGAAACGAGTCACTAGGCCTGGCGCTGTCCGCCTTGAGACCGAAGATGGCATTCCGGTGAGAAACTCCTGGAACATTGAGCATCTTCGTAAGTTTTACCCGTAGGGCACGGTTGCCGGAACCTGTTCCGGCAACCACCTTTTGTACAAGTCTTGCCGATGTTGCATGTAATCCTTTGTACGAAGCCAGGCGCAGACCTCGTGCATAAGTAAAGCTCATGTGCTCCGCACATCTTGTCAATTTCATGCTTTCTACTTTGCATGCGTTATCTGACACTTTGTGCAGCGCCAACCCCCGGTAAGCAATAACGAGCCGTAAGGCTCCATATCTTTATTTTCTCTTCTTTCTCTTTCTCAAAGAAAGGAAGGTTCCCTCGCCCACAAGTTTGCCGGGGGGAAAGGAAAGGAGAAGATAATGGTGTGGACCAAGCGTCGTTCGAGGAAGTTTCGCCTTACCGGGAAGCAAACGACAGAAAAGGTAAGTTGCTAAAGTTTGAGCAATCTGTTTTAAAAAATTTAAGTTATCTTCCTCGAACGACCGTGCTTTGTATGGAAAACCTGTGCGCAGAGGAACCAACTCGTAGCTAGTTGCGCCCTTACATTGTTTCGAGTCCGCTCAACAACTTAAGTGAGCTGCGACTAGTTGCGACAAGGTTTCTTGTCGGTAGCGGCACCGCCAGCAGGCTGCTGACGTCCTGCACTCAGCGCTCGCGGCTAAGGTGCCTGCGCCGACAAGTTCCCTAAAAGTGTAGGGCAAAAACATACAAAGGAAGGAATCAAGTAAAGGAAATAACATAGCAATCGCTACCCAAAATAGAGTCATATTACAAGATAGCTTGTCGCAGCTCTAACAGGTTGTTCTCATAACATGACCAGCAGCGACAAGAAAAAGAGAAAACAGGCGGCCTAATCTACGCGATCGCCCTCAACCCTCTTGATCCCGCTCACCTTGTCCACAATGGGTGCGACAAGGGTCTTGAGCGCTTCCAGATCAGCATCCGGCGGCAAGGTCCTGAGGACGTTGGTGAGGTTGAGGCCTGGGTTGCGGAAAGCCACCTTCACCAGCACCTTTTGAAGAGCTCCCGCACAGATCTTGCGCGACTCGTCGGCCAGCTGCTTTGGGATCTTCTCCCGGCATCGCTGGAGGGCCGTCGCCACGCCTTTGAAGAACAAGCTGAGCTTGGCGCTGGGTTGGAGGTGCTCATCGCAGGAATACCCGTGATCCTCCATCCCCAGCTGCGCCAGCTCCCTGTCGATGGCTGCGGTAACATCCACGAGACCCTCGGTCCAGTGCTCCACATTCTCCCTAAAAGCGTTCTGGGCGGCAGCAGCACTCGCCAGTAGCGCCTCGTCGGCCTTGATCTTCTCCTTCAAGGCCACCTCCTGCTCCCTAGCACCGTCCAGCGTCTTGGTCAAAGTAGTCAGCTTCAATTCAAGATCTGCGTTGGAGTCCTTGGCGGCGCTAAGCTCCTTGCTCCTCTCGGTGAGACGACCCTGCAGCTCGCCATGGGTGTAGGCGTCCTTCTCGCGCTCACGCTTGAGCGCAGCAAGCTCCTCGCCGCTCACCTTGAGATCGGCCTCCAGCAGCGCCACTTTCGTCTCCAGCTCCTTCTTGGCGGCCTCGGCAGCTGCGGCAGCATCCTCTGCTTCCTTGAGAGCCCCGCTGAATGTTTGCTCGCGCACGGCAAGCTCCTCCTCGTGGCTGTCAAGGTTAACCTTCCGCTGCGCCAACTCGCCTTCCTGCGCAGACAGCTTCTCGGTAGCAAGCCGCTGTTGCTCTTCCACTTCAGCCTTCTCGAGGAGGAAGGCTTTCCGCTCCTCGGCGAGTTGCTCCCGCTCCCTTGCCAGGGACCGGAGAGCTTCCTGGTTGAGGCCCCGGAGCTCCTCCGCGCGCTTCTCGATGTCCACTCCCGCCTTCGCGACAAGCGCTTCTCGGGATACCAGCTTGGCCTGTTGGGCGCGGTAGAGCGACAACAGCTTCCGCAGCAGCTGCTCCTCCTCAGGCTCGCCGCTGCTGCTGCTCGGCGCATCGACCAGCGTCAGCCCAGCGGAGGCGAGCAACTCTTCATCAAAGATTTCTCCTTCGATCGGCGCCCTGGAGCTCGACGCCCAGGGGAGCTCGATGAAGACGCCATCGCCGGCCTTCAAATAGGCGCCAGGCTGGGGCTCTTCGGAGCCTGACGCTGCAGCAGCGACGGAGGGATCGGCGGTCAGCGTAGCGCCTGACGCTCCTGCGGCCTTGGGGCCGTCAGTGCGATCGCCGGACCCCTCGCCAGCTTCTGCGGCAGTAGCCTTGGTGGCCTCTCCGCCGGCGGGATCATCAGCGCCGGCTTCTTCTTCGGTGACAGCGGCGTCGTCGGTATTGCCGCGCGCGTTCTCCTCGCCGGTGACCTCGGTTTCCATCGGCTCCATGGCAAATGGACCTGACGACCTGAAAAGGGAGAAAAGTCAAGCAAATATTCAAAAAGAAAATCAGAAAAAGAAGAACCCAAGGGAAGTATTCAAGCAAGAGGATTACCTGTACTAGGATCTACAGTCGTGGTCTCCGCCACCGGGGGGTCGCTGGTGCTGTCCCTTGCCGGAGAACTGTCCCTTGCCGGAGACTTCTCCCTTACCGGAAAATTCTCCCTTGCCAAAGAACGCTCCCTTGCCGGGGAATCCTCCCTTGGCGGTGTAGTCGAAGCAGAGGGCATGTCGGGAGCGGCTTCCGGGCACTCCTGGTCAGACTGCTCTGCTCCTACGCAAACCAATAGTCAGATGTCAGCAATGAAAGATCATCCCATGCGCGTCTAACAGCAGGAAGTAAACCATATACTTACGCTGGGGGCTGCGCTGAGGGCTGCTTTGGGGAATAGTTGCCGGGTCCGGCAAGGTGGTCTCGGACACACCCCCTGCTGTCGCGGTGGGTTCATCCTCGATAACAATCACCGGGACCTTAGCTCTCTTCGCCGCTCTCTGGGCCAGAGTCCTGAAAAAGAATGGATTCGGAGTAAAGCAAATCAGATACAAGACAAAACAACAAGAATTGAAGAACTACAAGTACAACAAAGAATCTTACTCTTCTTCTTCCTCGTCGGAGCTAAGCGCGGAGAGGTCGAAGTCCGGCCCACCTTCGGCGCGACAAGGCGGAGGAGTAGGTTCCCTTAGCCGCTTGGCGGGAGCAGAAGCGGTGGTCCGGGAGGGCCCCGCTCCAGTTGCCGCAGCAGCATGAGGTGCTCCCGTGGCAACAGTGCTTGCCACGGTGGAGCGCATCGCGCGGCGCGGCGGCTGTTGACCCGTCTGCCGCCCCGCTACGTCCACGGCCTTGCGGAGACGCCTTCTTGGTGGAGCTGGGGGCTCCGCTTGCGGTGAGCTGTCTGAAGGTGAGAAAGAGGAGGAGTCGATCTTCAACGAGTCGCTCGCGCCCTCAGCGGGCTCGCTCGACTCAGCTTCAGGCCCGACAAGCTCTCCCTCACCGGCAAGCTCCTCTCGCTCGGCAAGGCTTGCTGCCTCTGCTGCCTCTGCCTCCTCCACGGTGAATCCAAACTCGCCCGTGGCAGCTGCTGCCGCCGCCTCTTCCAGCCTAGTGGTGATGCGCTGCATCTCCGCATCGATGGTGTCGCGAGTAAGGCTGTTCTGTTCATCGGAGCGGACCGGCACTTCTACCAAGCCATCAAAGAACTCCTGCACGACGTCGTCTGCAGGCTCTTGCCAAGTTGGGACAATTCCATGCGAATCGCACAGCGGCATCATTGCACGGATGTGGTCGATCGAGGAGTTGTTGCACAGCGGAACGACACCCCTCGGCAACATGAACGCTTCGGGATGTTGAGGATCGCGCTTGAACAGTTCCAGGAGCATCACGTCTAGTTCCAAGACAGTGAAGTTGAAGTTGAGGCCCGGGCGCAGCCTCATGATATCCGCCGCATTCTGGAACTCCCAGGCGGGTCTCCTCCTCTCCTGCAAGGGGGCGATGCGGCGGCGAAGAAAATCTGCGCCAACGGCGCCTACGGTGAGCCCGGCAAGCCTGAGGCGTAGGATCCGGGTGACGGCAATCTTCAGCCTATCGTCTTCCGAGGCCACGTTGCTCCAATCGTTGCTGCGCTGGGGCTTGGCGCTGGGCGGTAAATGGCTGCGGGTTCTCCTCGACAATCCAGCACCAGTCTGCTCTCCATTCTTCCCACTTGCTGCGGAGCTCTCCCTTCAGATAAGCTTCCTTCTTGCCAGTTCTCAAGATCCAGGCGATTCCGCCGGATAAAGGCTCCCCTCTCTCAACTCGGGGCATAAAGAAGTGGCGAAAAAGAGCTACATTTGGATAGACTCCGACAAAGTTTTCGCAGAGATGTGCGAAAACTGCCATGGTCAGAACGGCGTTGGGGGTGAAGTCAAGGAGGCGGAACCCGTAGGTGTTCATAATGTCACAGAAAAACACAGAGAAAGGCGCGCAGAGCCCGCAGTAGAAGAACAGCGCGAAGAAGGGATATCCATTCGGAGCCAGTTCCGAAGTGGCAGCTGAGAGTACCTTCGTGCGTGGATGCGCTCGCGTCTCCGTCGACCAGAAGAGGTAGTAATACTCCCTCAGCTCCTTCGCGGCGAGCTGAGGGGGGAAGATTGCCCGCTCCTTTCACAGTGCCGCGAGCCGCTGCGCCTCGGCCGACTTCACAACCTTCCCGGCTTTCGGAGCCATGGCGGAGGTGGTGAGAGAGATCGACGGCGTTGGTGGTGCCGGTGGCGATGGGGGGCGGAGCGCTGCTCTCTTTCAGCTTTGGGAAGAAGGGGGGAGTGGTGGAGGTTTTGAGATTGGAATAGCAACCGGCGAGATGGGCGAACTGCCCCTGTTTCCCCTACTTATAAAGAGGGAGGGGCAGACGTTCCGTCTTTCCGAATAAAGAAACCACCCACGATCTCTCCCACGACGCCGCATTCGACGCGTGCCGTTCGGGGAGGGCGCGGTGGATACAGAGTGAGATACGGCGTAACCCAGGCCGCGCGTGCCTGTGCCCCGTTTTGGGCCTGGCCCAACAGCGCTCGGCACCGTTTGTGGCCCAGGCCCAGGGGCTCCTGTCGGTGTACTAGAGTAGGGGTACCCTAGTATCCCGAACTTGTGCACGGGCAGTTGCAGCACCCCGCGGCAAGGCTTGCCGGGTGACCGCCAAGGTCCTCCGTGGTTCCTTCGGAGCCATTCAAGAACAAAGTATTCAAGCCAAGGAGACAAGGCCCCGGCAAGAGGAGCTTGCCGGGAAGGCCAACCAAGGCATCTCAAGGAACTTGCTGCGATGCGCCACGCGTCCCGGCGAGGCCCGGTGAGCGACCAGCTTCCGGACGCGACAAGACAACGACCGCGGCAAGGCGCTTGCCGCGGCAAACTACCACTCTGTACCCGCACTCCAGGACATCCACCAACGTGTCTCCCTGAGACCTTTCCAGGCGTGCGTGGCAAGAGGCTGTGCGGCCAGCGGTGCGCGGTGGCAAGCGACGCTGACAAGATTGCCATCATGGCAAGCGGTGGCGTCCCTGACGGTCCCTTTTTGCACTATTTGGGCGACGTAGACGGACATTTAATGCCTTTGTCCCCTGCCGTCAGGGTTAGGTATGATACACTGTACAGGTAGTTGTACCAACCGCAATTCCTTTTCCATTTTTACCCTTGTCTACGTTGCCACCTGTCGGAGACCCCTTTAGCATATAAAAGGAGGCCCATGCGCAACGTAGAGGGGGGTTGGAAGGCAGAAAAACACTCACGCTCGGTCTC
>NC_041383.1:358742837-358758037 GCF_002162155.2 Triticum dicoccoides
CCACCTGTCGGAGACCCCTTTAGCATATAAAAGGAGGCCCATGCGCAACGTAGAGGGGGGTTGGGGGGGGGGGGAAGGCAGAAAAACACTCACGCTCGGTCTCGTTAGCAGCTGGTGTGTACTGTAGCACTCAGCGCTCCCGAGCAAGAGCTCAATACACTCAGACATGCAGCAGTAGGAGTGTTATCTCTCCGGAGAGCTCCGAAGCTGGGTAAACTGCTCGTGTGCTTCACCTTGATCCACTCTTCGTGCGATCTCCGCCCCCCGCCGAACCGAAAGGGGCTCGGTCCACCGGTCCCACAGGTGTTCGTGGATCAGTTTCCCCGACAATTGGTTCCGCCAAGGTTCTGCTTCGTGGTGGCGGTGTTTCGTCCTGAAAGCTTGCTTATGAGTTTTTCCAGGGTAAGAGACTTCATATAGCAGAAGATGGTCACCGGAAGGCTGCCAGGGGGCCCAGGTGTCAGGGGGGCGTGCCCAGGGGGATAGGGCGCGTCCCCACTCAGGTGGATGGTGGGTGGCCCCCCTCTGGTGTTTCTTCTGCTCAGTATTTTTATTAATTCCAAAAATGACTTTCGTGGAGTTTCAGGACTTATGGAGTTGTGCAGAATAGGTCTCTAATATTTGCTCCTTTTCCAACCCAGAATCCCAGCTGTCGGCATTCTACCTCTTCATGTAAACCTTGTAAAATAAGAGAGAATAGGCATAATTATTGTGACATAACGTGTAATAATAGCCCATAATGCAATAAATATCAATAAAAAATCATGATGCAAAATGGACATATCAACTCCCCCAAGCTTAGACCTTGCTTGTCCTCAAGCGGAAACCGATATCAAAAAATATGTCCACATGTTTAGAGATAGAGGTGTCGATAAAAATAAAATACGGACATGAGGGCATCATGATCATTCTTATAATAGCATCATATATATATTTTGTCATATGATTTCTTATGCTCAAGTAACAATCTATTCACAATGTCAAGTATGAATCAGAAAATCCATTGAAAACTAGCAACTATAATCTCGGTCATTGAAGCAATTGCAATTTATCATAACATAGGAAAGAGTCAATATAAGAGCTTTTCAGCAAGTCCACATACTCAACTATCTTTTAGTCTTTCGTAATTGCTAACACTCACGCAATACTTGTGGGTATGGAGTTTTAATCGGACACAGAGAAAGATAGGGGCTTATAGTGCTACCTCCCAACCTTTTACCTCAAGGGTAATGTCAACACTAATAGATCATGCTAACTTACATCCAATTGGATATGTATATCAGGATCTTTCCTAGACGAGGTGCTTGCCAAAGGATAAAATGTAAAAGGAAAGGTGAAGATCACCATGACTCTTGCAAAATGTAAAAGACAGAAGTAAAAGATAGGCCCTTCACAGAGGGAATCAGAGGTTGTCATGTGCTTTTATGGTTGGATGCACGAAATCTTAATGCAAAAGAACGTCACTCTATATTGCCACTTGTGATATGGACCTTTATTATGCAGTTCGTTGCTTTTATTGCTTCCATATCACGAGATCGTATAAAGCTTATTTTCTCCACACTAATAAGTCATACATATTTAGAGAGCAATTTTTATTGCATACAACATGACAACTTACTTGAAGGATTTACTCAATCCATAGGTAGGTATGGTGGACTCTCATGGCAAAAAAGGGTTTAAGGATATTTGGAACCACAAGTAGTATCTCTACTTGGTGCAAGGAATTTGGCTAGCATGAGGGGGAAAGGCAAGCTCAACATGTTGGATGATCCATGACAATATACTTTATTTCGAATATAAGAAAACATAACCCATTACGTTGTCTTCCTTGTCCAACCTCAACTCTTTAGCATGCCATATCTCAATGAGTGCTCACAATCATAAAGGATGTCCAAGATAGTATATTTATATGTGAGAACCTCTCTTTCTTTATTACTTCCTATTAATTGCAACGATGACCAAAACTATGTTTGCCAACCCTCAACAACTTTTAATCATCATACTCTTTATATGTGAAGTCATTACTCTCCATAAAATCAATATGATCTCTTTATTTCTTTTTATTCTTTCTTTTTATTTTTATTCCCTCAAGATCATAGCAAGATAGCAAAGCCCTTGACTCAACACTGATCTTTATATTATATAGCTCATGGACTCAATTACATAGAGGGATCATAAAACAAAACTCAAAACTAAATCATACCAAAACTTTATTCTACTAGATCAAGATATTACTAAAAGGGTCAAACTAAGTAAAATGGTAAAGATAGGAGTGTGATGGTGATACGATACCAGGGCACCTCCCCCAAGCTTGGCAGTTGCGAAGGGGAGTGCCCATACCCATGTGATTATGTTTCCTTCTTCAGAGGTGGTGGTGTGATCTTCTTGGCGATGATGCCCCTTAGGATACGATTCTCTTCCTCGAGCTAATTGACTTGCTACTTGAGGTCCATATTTTCCTTGCGGAGTTTATGCATGACGGCTAAAGCTCCTTTCACCCATGGATGTTGCATAGCTGCTGGAGAACAAGTGACACTCTTTTTCATATTTTCATAAGAAAGAAATCTAACATTGGAAGGGATGACCGAGTTTGGAATGGCCAAGCTCTGTAGTTCCCCCATCGTTAATCCGGCTTGGACACGAGAGGTAACTTCTTGATTCTCCTCCACGGCATCTATCCATTTCAAGTCGGCCTCCATCTCCTCCTCCGTTGATGGCCCAAAGTGATAAGCATCGCTGTTTGCTCCTGGACCTAGCATCGGATGAGACACCCGACTCTCCCCGACTGACTCTTGAGAAGACATCTTGCTCTAAAGCTGCGACAGAAACAACTCAAAACAAAAAACAGAGGATATTTGTGTGATACGGTGATCAAAACCTTTGAGAGATTATATAATGAATTTTTACCGACCAGAAGAAGTACGTGCAAGAAAACAGAGTCCGGAGAGCACACAAGGTGCCCACGAGGCAGGGGGCGCGCCTAGGGCGTAGGGCGCGCCCTCCACCCTTGTGGACGCCTCGTGTCCTTCCCGGACTACTTCTTACTTTCCTATTTTCTTAAATATCCCAAAAGGGAGAAAAATTGCTATTAGAACTATTTTCGAGTCGGTTTACTTACCGTACCACATACCTATTCCTTTTCGGAGTCTGAAACGTTCTGGAAAGTGTCCCTTATGTATTCCTCCGGGGTTACTGTTTCAATAATATTAGTTTGAACACTTATAGGATTTCCTGAGATATAGTGTTTGATTCTTTGACCATTCACCACCTTCGGATTTGTGCCTTCGAAGTTGTTGATTTTTATGGCACCGGAACGATAGACCTCCTCGATAACGTAAGGGACCTCCCATTTAGAGAGAAGTTTTCCTGCAAAAAATCTTAAACAAGAGTTGAATAGAAACACATAATCACCTACATTAACCTCACGCTTTTGTATCATTTTCTCATGCCATCTTTTAACTTTTTCTTTAAACAGTTTGGCATTCTCATTCATAAATTGAGCTAATGTCAAATAACCTCTTTTCACCGTCAAGTTTGAAATCATAATTAAGCTCTTTAATGGCCCAATATGCCTTATGTTCTAGTTCCAGAGGTAAGTGACATGCTTTTCCATAGACCATTTTATATGGAGACATACCCATAGGATTTTTATATGCGGTTCTATAAGCCCACAATGCATCACAAGTTTACTGGACCAATTCTTTCTAGATCTATTAACCGTCTTTTGCAAAATTAATTTAAGCTCTCTGTTACTCAATTCTACTTGACCACTAGACTGAGGGTGATATGGAGATGCAATTCTATGATTAACATCATATTTAGCAAGCATTTTACAAAAAGCACCATGAATAAAATGTGAACCACCATCAGTCATTAAGTATCTAGGGACTCCAAACCTCGGGAAAATAACTTCTTTAAGCATCTTAATAGAGGTGTTATGATCAGCACTACTAGTTGGAATTAGCTTCTACCCACTTAGTAACATAATCAATAGCAACTAAAATATGTGTATATCCATTAGAGGAAGGAAACGGTCCCATATAATCAAAACCCCAAACATCAAATGGTTCAATAACAAGAGAATAATTCATAGGAATTTCTTGATGTCTACTAATATTACCATTCTTTGACATTCGTCACAAGACTAGACAAACTTACGGGCATCCTTGAAGCGAGTAGGCCAATAAAAACTGGATTGCAATACCTTGTGTGCAGTTCTATCTCCAACATGGTGTCCTCCATAAGCCTCAGAGTGACACTTGCATAGGATTTGTTCCTGTTCATGCTTAGGTACACAACGTCTAATAACACCATCTACTCCTTCTTTATAAAGGTGTGGGTCATCCCAGAAGTAATGTATCAAATCATAGAAACACTTTTTCTTTTGCTGGTATGTGAAACTAGGTGGTATAAATTTAGCAACAATGTAATTAGCATAATCAGCAACCATGGAGCAGTACGAGAAGCATTTATGACAACTAATTGTTCATCAGGAAAGCTATCATCAATAGGTAGTGGGTCATCAAGAACATTCTCTAACCTAGACAAGTTGTCTGCAACGGGGTTCTCAGCTCCCTTTCTATCAATAATATGCAAATCAAATTCTTGTAGTAGGAGAGCCCATCTAATAAGTCTAGGTTTAGCATCTTTCTTTTCCATAAGATATTTAATAGTAGCATGATCAGTGTGAACAGTTACATTAGAATCAACAATATAAGGTCTGAACTTATCACAAGCAAACACAACTGCTAAGAATTCTTTTTAGTAGTAGCATAATATCTCTGGGCACTGTCTAGAGTTTTACTATCATATTGAATAACATTTAGTTTCTTATTAACTCTTTGTCCTAGAACAGCACCTACGGCATAATCACTAGCATCACACATAATTTCAAAGGGCAAATTCCAATCAGGTGGCTAAACAATAGGTGCAGAAATCAAACCTTTCTTAAGTATTTCAAATGCTTCTACACAATCATCATTGAAGACAAAAGGAATATCTTTTTGTAAGAGATTGGTCAGAGGCCTAGAAATTTTAGAGAAGTCCTTAATGAACCTCCTATAAAAACCGGCATGACCAAGGAAACTTCTTATACCTTTAATGTCCTTGGGACACGACATCTTTTCAATAGCATCAACCTTAGCTTTATCAACTTCAACACCTCTTTCAGAAATTTTATGCCCCAAGATAATGCCTTCATTATCCATAAAGTGGCACTTCTCCCAATTCAAGACAAGACTATTAACTTTGCATCTCTACAAAACTCGATCAAGGTTGCTCAAGCAATCATCAAAAGAAGATCAATAAACGGAGAAATCATCCATGAAAACCTCACAAATCTTTTCACAAAAGTCAGAGAATATAGCCACCATGCATCTTTTAAAGGTAGCAGGTGCATTACATAACCAAAAGGCATACGTCTATAAGCAAAAGTACCGAAAGGGCAAGTAAAAGTGGTCTTTTCCTGATCCTCTACTAACACAGGTATTTGAGAGAAACCAGAGTAACCATCTAGAAAGCAAAAATGTGTATGTTTGGATAATCTTTCTAGCATTTGATCAATAAAAGGTAGAGGGTAATGATCCTTTTTAGTAGCTTTATTTAAATTATGGAAATCAATTACCATCCTATAACCTGTAACAATTCTTTGCGGTCTCAATTCATCTTTGTCATTAGGAACAACAGTAATCCCTCCCTTCTTAGGGACACTATGGACAGGACTTACCCACTGACTATCAGCAACGGGATAAATTATACCTGCCTCGAGGAGCTTTAGTATAATTCCTTTCTTACCACTTCTTTCATCTTAGGATTTAACCGTCGTTGGAGATCAATAACTGGTTTAGCGTCTTTCTCAAATTTTATCTTGTGTTGGCATAGAGTGGGACTAATGCCCTCAAGATCATCAAGAGTATATCCGATAGCGGCACGGTGCTTCTTTAGAGTTTTCAATAACCTCTCTTCTTCCTGCTCTGAAAGGTTAGCACTAATAATAACATGATATATCTTCTTTTCATCAAGATAAGCATATTTAAGAGTATCCGGTAATGATTTAAGCTCAAACACGGGATCACCCTTGGGTGGAGGAGGATCCCCTAGGATTTCGATAGGCAAGTTGTGTTTCAAAATAGGTCCCTGTTTAAAGAATACTTCATCTATCTCCCTTCTTTCATTCATAAACATATCATTTTCATGGTCTAGCAAATATTGTTCTAAAGGATCATTAGGAGCCACGACAATAGAAGCAAGACCAATAATTTCATCCTTACTAGGCAATTCTTTATCATGGGGTTGTCTATGAAATTTAGCAAAATTAAACTCATGAGACATATCCCCCAAACCAATAGTAACAACATCCTTTTCGCAATCTATCCTAGCATTAACAGTATTCAGGAAGGGTCTACCAAATATAATGGGACAAAAGTCATCTTGTGGAGAACCTAGAACAAGAAAATCAGCATGATATTTAACTTTCCCACACAAGACTTCAACATCTCTAACAATCCCAATTGGTGAAATAGTATCTCTATTGGCAAGCTTAACTGTAACATCAATTTCTTCTATCTCAGCAGGTGCAATATCATGCATAATTTATTTGTATAAGGAATGAGGTATTGCACTAGCACTAGCACCAATATCACATAAGCCATGATAACAATGATCTCCTATTTTAACAGAAATAACAGGCATGCCTACAACAGGTCTATGTTTCTTAGCATCAGGTCTAGCAATTATAGCAGCTTCATCACAGAAGTAAATAACATGCCCATCAATATCATCAGCCAAGAGATCTTTAACCATAGCAATACTAGGTTCGACTTTAATTTGCTCGGGTGGTGTAGGTGTTTTAGTATTACTCTTACGAACCACAGTTAAAGCATTAGCATGATCCTTTATCCTAACAGGGAAAGGGGGTTTCTCAATATAAGTGGTAGGAACAATAGGATCATTATAAGTGATAGTCTTTTATTCAACTTTAATAGGTGCAACTACTTTTACTTCAGTGGGAGGAATGTATTTAAACCACTTCTCCTTAGGGAGGTCAACATGAGTAGCAAATGATTCACAGAAAGAAGCTACTATCTTAGAGTCAAGTCCATATTTAGTGCTTAATTCACGGAAAACATTGGTATCCATAAAAGATTTAACACAATCAAACTTAAGTGTCATACCTGACTCCTTACCTTCGTCGAGATCCCAATCTTCAGAATTGCATTTAAGTCTTTCCAATAAATCCCATTTGAATTCAATAGTCTTCATCATGAAAGAACCAGTACAAGAAGTATCGAACATGGAGCAATTGTTGAGAGAAAATCAAGCATAAATTTTTTTGAATAATCATTTCTCTTGAGAGCTCATGATTGGGGCATGAATATAAAATTTACTTAAGCCTCCCCCAAGCTTGAGTGATGCTTTCTCCTTCACGAGGCCAAAAATTATATACATAATTTCGATCACGATGAACAAGATGCATAGGATAAAACTTGTGATGAAATTCCAATTTCAATCGTTTGTAGTTCCATGATCCCATATCATCACATAGCCTATACCATGTCAATGCCTCCTCCTTCAAAGATAAAGGGAAGACTTTCTTCTTGATAACATCATGGGGCATACCTGCAAGCTTAAATAATCCACAAACTTCATCCACATAGATTAGGTGTAAATCAGGATGCAATGTTCCATCTCCCGCAAAGGGATTAGCTAGCAGTTTCTCTAACATACCCGAAGGAATTTCAAAGTAAAAATTTTTAGTTGGTTGAGGAGAAACTCTTTGCTCTACTGGTCGGGTGAAGATACCCCGAACAAGCCCCTCAAAGGATTATGTTCCATAGTAACAAGTGACAGTAAATTACAGCACACTATATAAATTTTTCCTTACCAAGTTCCACTTACCAAAGGCGCTTCACTCCCCGGCAAAGGCGCCATAAAAGAGTATTGATGACCCACAAGTGTAGGGGTTCTATCGTAGTCCTTTCGATAAGTAAGAGTGTCGAACCCAACGAGGAGCAGAAGGAAATGACAAGCGGTTTTCAGTAAGGTATTCTCTGCAAGCTCTGAAATTATCGGTAACAGATAGTTTTGTGATAAGGTGATTTGTAACAGGTAACAAGCAATGAAAGTAAATAAGGTGCAGCAAAGTGGAACAATCCTTTTTGTAGCAAAGGACAAGCCTGGACAAATTCTTATATAGAGAAAAGCGCTCCCGAGGACACATGGGAATTATCGTCAAGCTAGTTTTCATCACGCTCATATGATTCGCATTCGTTACTTTGATAATTTGATATGTGGGTGGACCGGTGCTTGGGTACTGCCCTTTCTTGGACAAGCATCCCACTTATGATTAACCCCTATTGCAAGCATCCGCAACTAAAAAAGAAGTATTAAGGTAAACCTAACCACAGCATGAAATATATGGATACAAATCAGCCCCTTACGAAGCAACACATAAACTAGGGTTTAAGCTTCTGTCACTCTAGCAACCCATCATCTACTTATTACTTCTCAATGCCTTCCTCTAGGCCCAAACAATGGTGAAGTGTCATGTAGTCGATGTTCACATAACACCACTAGAGGAGAGACAACATACATCTCATCAAAATATCGAACGAATACTAAATTCACAAGACTACTTATAACAAGACTTCACCCATGTCCTCAGGAACAAATGTAACTACTCACAAAGCATTTTCATGTTCATAACCAGAGGGGTATTAATATGCATTAAGGATCTGAACATATGATCTTCCAACGAATAAACCAACTAGCATAAACTACAAGGAGTAATCAACACTACTAGCAACCCACATGTACCAATCTGAGGTTTTGGGACAATGATTGGATACAAGAGATGAACTAGGGTTTGAGAGGAGATGGTGCTGGTGAAGATGTTGATGGAGATTGACCCCCTCACGATGAGGGATCGATGGTGATGACGATGATGATGACTTCCCCCTCTCGGAGGGAAGTTTCCCCGGCAGAACAGCTCCGCTGGAGCCCAGGATTGGTTCCGCCAAGGTTCCGCCTCGTGGCGGCGGTGTTTCGTCCCGAAATCTTGCTTATGATTTTTTCCAGGGTAAAAGACTTCATATAGCAGAAGATGGTCTCCGGAAGGCTGCCAGGGGGCCTGTCGTGGTCCTAAGACTGAAAGTAGAAAGGGGGGTAGGTATGGAGAGGCAAGATCTCAGCTGTGGTGAAGGTGTACACACAAGATTTACGAGTTTAGGCCCTTCGCAGGGGAAGTAATAGCCCTACGTCTCGGTGCCCAGAGGCAGTCAACTGGATTATATGTGTGTGGTGTTACAGGGGGTGCGAACCCATGTGCCAGAGGAGGGGGTGGCTTATATAGAGTGCGCCAGGACCCCAGCCATCCTCCATTACAAGGGGTTCAATGTACGTAAAGACAGGGCGTTACTGGTAACACCAACTATAAGTGCTATTAATGACCTTTAAGACTCCAGAGCAAATTCCTGACCGTTGCAATGTTGAGTGACTCCTGGTCTTCAGTAGGTTGAGTGGTTCCTTGTATGGTCGAGTGACATCAGGTAAGAAGGGTACCCGAGTGATATGATTGGTCGAGTGGATTGCACTCGACACCTTTGACTGGGGGTTCTTTGTTTTATCTTGGACTTCTTTGCTTCTAGGGTAGTGACCTTGGGTAGGGCGTATAGGTCAGGCCTATGACCCTATCCCGGGTCTGTTTCCTCATCAGTAGCCCCCGAATGGATTAAGGTCTGAGTGGAATGTAGGCTGAAGTTGAGCTTTCTCTGAGCTTTGCGTCTCACGAGTGTTTCACGCAGGACGGAGGACTTCTGTTGAAACTTCAGCTTCGATTCAGTCGCCTTGATCGATTCAGAAAATCGTCGAGTGAACTTGTGACATCATTTGTCAAGTATTGCTTTGGGGCGCAGAATCTTTGGTGTGATTGATTGCAGTGTATCCTAGATTTCACGGGATTCCAAATTTCGGGGAAGCATGTGGGACGGATTGCGCCGAAGTAAGCGGGGTGGATAAATAGGAGCGCCTCGATCTCTGCGCCACCTTTTTCGGCACGTACGACGCGTGCGACTGTTCCAGAATTTGACATGATCTTCTGGTCCCACGCGTCAGCCACTCGGAAGTGGTCCTTTATAAGGCGACGGAGCCGAGGCGTCTGTAATGTGTGCGTTTGTTTTCTCTCTTCTTCCTCCGCTTCTCCATCGCATCCGGCTCCTCCGCTCTTGATGTCGCCGCTCCGCCACTATGGTGAAGGACAAGACGGCGGTGCTGGAACACGCGAAGAAGGCGACGGGGGCGGCGAAGGGCAAGAAGCAGAATCACGGGTCGTCATCACGCTCGGGGCTGCCGCCAGGTTGGATCCAAGGTGATTGGATCCGGTTTTCGCTCGGGCAGGAAGATCTGGACGAGCTGGTGGAGTCTGGGCTGATCGCCAAGGGTGCAGCAAGGCTGCCTGAGGAAGAGTCGGAGCCGCAACCTCGACCGGGTGAGTGTGTACTGCTCGCTACCCACGTCGACCGGGGCTTCTCTCTTCCTCCGCACCCCTTCTTCCGGGGATTCTTGAATTTCTTCGGTGCCCAACTCCATCACTTTTCTCCCAATACCATCACGTACCTTGCTGCCTTCGTGTCTATGTGTGAAAACTTTCTTGCGTGTCGACCGCACTGCGGTCTTTTTAAGCATATTTTCACCATCCATTCTCAATCGGTAAAGAAAGCAAATACGAGCGACGAGAAAACCCATGTCATTCAGATGTGTGGGGGTTTGGGTATCCAAAAAAGGCAGAAGATCTCTTTCCCTTCCATGACTCTCCTTGAATCGGTTAGAGGCTGGCAGTCGACCTGGTACTATTGCCGGGACCTCGCAACCCCAGGTCAGTCGAACGGACTTCCCCACTTCACCTTTGACTGTGTCCAGACTCCTTCCTCGCTGAAAGTCACTGCTGCTGAGAACGTGGAGACAAACATGCTAGTTGAGAGGGTGGTACAAGTGATCAATGAGGGTGTCACTGGTATGGATCTGCTGGAAGTATTTCTTAGTCGACGCATCCAGCCCCTCCAGGCTCGTGACCATCCGATGTGGATGTACTCTGGGGCTGACGATACTGCTCAGGTTCATCCAGAGGAAGTGCCAGCCAAGACCGTGGCCATGTGGTTGAAGAGCATTATAGGCAACAAGGACAACCCCAGAGGAGCCAGGAGAGTCGTCCCCTTCAGTGATGACAATCAGCCCGACAATGTGTGTTCTTCATTCTGACTGATTTTGCATATACATTCCGACTGCTCTTGAGCTTGACTGACTTTCACTCGACTTCTTGTCTTGTAGGTTTTTACAGACATGTATTTGATGCCCAATGGTGAACAAGTTCTGGAGCAAGGCCGAGAGGGAGAGGCCAGTGCGGAGGAGAGAGGTGAGTGGGAATCTTCAGATGATGATGACCACAAGGAGAGCGAGGATTCAGACGACGAGGAGGTGGTCGACTTGCCGCCCCGCTCCGAAGGCCGATCCAAGCAACGCCATGACCCGGTAGGCGGGTGCGGAAAGAACGTGGCTCCAAGCATCCAAACACATAAGCACACTCAGACGTCGAATCCGGAGCCAGCAGAGAAGGTCGCCAAGCAGCCCAAGGTCGCTCCCCCTAAGACTCGGAAGACTCTGCCGAGGATCAAGATGGACGTCCCTGTTGCCTCAGGGTGAGCATCTTTCTTGTGTTTATCCAGGCCGACTGATACTTCCGTTCTGACCGAATGGATCATGTTCCTTTCTAGCCCAACCTCTTCTGCGACTGACATGGATATTGACAAGGCTCCAGGAGACGAGGAGACCGACAACGCAGCCACCTCCCGAGCTGGTAAGTCTGCTCGACCAGAACTCGCTTAGTCGATTGAGTTGTCGGTCTGTTGAATTTCTGATGTTTTTCTTTTGCTGCAGTTCCACGAGACATCGTCATGCTTCCCGATGATGAAGAAGAAGAAGTGCCTCTACAGGAGAGGATGAATAGAGGCAGAGGTACAAGCAAGAGAGGGCTTGAAGTTCAAGTCCCTCAGTCGACGCCGGTGCCTAAGGCGGTGGTCGAGCGATCTGGAGGTCTGGTTCAGACCAACGTCACATTCGCCAACCCGCTGACGACTTATCGCCCGTCGGGGTCGACTGTTCCTGCTCCTGCTGCTCCGGTGCAACTCCACGCATCTGAACCAGCGGCTGCTTCAGCCGCCTTAGATCCATCACTTTTTACTGCATACCAGACCCCGGATGACTCGCCAAGTGCTGCCAGGGAGGCTCTTCGCCAGGTGTACCTTGTTATGGAGCAGGTGAAGGTGATGCATGAGGCCAGCCAGGTGGCCTATAATGCCAGCACCGCTTTGCAGACCAATGTCAAGGTCAGTGATCTCCCGACTAAACTTTTGATTGCTGTGAACCTAATATCATGAGTCTATGTTTCATATCCGATCACCCACTGGGGTGTGCTTGCTTTAGAGTTTTAAGAGATCTTCAACTCCACTCAACTCGTTCTGAGTCTTAATGTTTTGTCCGAACTAGTGGGGGCACGCAGAGTGCACCCACTTGGTGTAGTCCCCGAGACCACGGTCGACTGCTGGAAGTCGATTGAGGTATGAGAATCTACTTTTGTTGTTTTTTTAACTCATGCTAGGCAGACCATGCTGAGTGTTTTTCTAGGTCAGTGGGGGCACGCTAAGTGCACCCACTGGATGTAGTCCCTGAGTCTACTGTTGAATAAGTGATTCGGCTGTAGTCTTAGAGTAACTTTCACTGTCATTGTCTTTTGTTTTTGTTGACTGACATATCTCTCTCGCTGAGTGCAGAGGTCTTGTGATCTTGGAGCTCGATTTTCTGAGTTAAACAAGAAGCACATCAGCCTCGAACTTGATCATAAACTGGCGAAGAAGAACCTCAAGACTGCTCAAGAAGAAACTGCTATCATGGGAGGTAACCAATCAACACCTTGCCCACCTTGTGGCTCGCGCTTTTCAGTGTTGTTTCTTTCAGTCTCTTTGAACTGAGTGACTTCACACGAGCAGATGTGCGTAGTGAAAACCATCAGCTTCAAGCTCGTCTGAAGAGAAGCTCTGGAGAAGAAGGATCTGGATCTTGCTGCTGCTCAGAAGGAAGCATGAGAGAAGACAACGCTTGCGGACAAGAAGCTGGCTTCGGTTGGCAAATTGGAAGAGGAGAACTCGAAGCTGAAGACCACCATCTCTGAAGCCAATTAGGAAGTTAAGCAACTGAAAAAGGACAAGGAGAACCTGACCAACAAAGTCGGAAGCCTCAGAGCCAAGACGAACAAAATGGAGTCCTATTTGGGACAACTTGCTGCGAAACTGGTCCTGAAGCTCGAAGTTATCACTACTCGACTGGTTAATTGCCGTCGACTAGAATATTTTATTATATTGTCGACTCACCACTTTTCCTGATTGTGCAGAACTTTGTCAGGATTTTCAAGATGAGACTGGGCGGGTCAAGACGGGTCTCCACCCCATCAATTGTCCTGTGAAAGATGACATTGCGATGAACTTGCTGCGGTTGGAATCACGCATGGACAGTGCTTTCACTTATCTGGCTCGGATGAATACGACGATGACTCGGGTTGATGTCGAACTCTCGCCCCAGGCGGAGCTTTCACAAGATCTCGAGTCGTTGATGACTCGACTGAATCAGATCCCTGGCCGAGTGTAGGAATGGAAGAAGTCATCTGCTCGCTGTGGCACTGACGTTGCCCTATCATTGGTCCGAGTGCACTGCAAGGATGACAGAGAAGACAAGCTGGCGGCTCTCAAGGTCGTGAATACTAAGAAGCACTCCTTCCAATCCTTCATGGATACCTTCCTTGAGGCTACCACTCGCATTGCAGACAACATTGACCTTGACAGCTTCTATGATCCAGCTAGCCCTTCTCCCGACGAGTGAAAAACATTATGCTTCACCTTTATTTGCCTCGGAATGCCGAGTGATTTTGTAATCACTGAAAACTCCTTCGGGCTTGACGCCCGAGCACTTTAATCCATGGTTCAGAACCTTTGGATTTATCTGAACTTGGTTTATCTTTGAATATGTTGTGTTTTCTCTTCGAGTGGAACTTGTTCTTCACTCGGGTTAGCTCTTGTATTTTTGATGCGGTTCTGAGGAAGAGGTCGCAGTCGACCTGTTCCTCGTCGTCCTTGCGGATCGGGTTGGAGTAGCCATTGGATGAGCCCTTCGGCTGCATTGATCAGCTCATCAGCAAGGCACTCAGCAACGGTCTTGATGTTCCTGGAAGTAGTTCGCCATGGCATTAGCTGTTGGATGAGTCCTTGGCAACATTGATCAACTCATTAGCACGACACTCAGCAATGGTCTTGACGTTACTGAAAGTGGCTCGTCGTGGCATTAGCTGTTGGGTGAGACCTTGGCAGCATTGATCAGCTCATCAGCGAGGCACTCAGCAATGGTCTTGACGTTCCTGAAAGTGATTTGGCTTGGCAACATGCTCAATCTCGTCCTTCTTCTTGATGGTGCAGCTCTGAGGAGGGGGTTGAGGCTAACCCACACCTCGCTGTCCTTGTGGATCGGAATGGAGCGTATGGCTAAGACCCCGAGTGGGAGGACTGCTCACCACTCGGTAGGATTTTTCATACTTAGGCGACTACGGGACTGCAGCTAAACCCCCGAGCGTTAGGATTGCTCACCACTCGGTAGGAATTTTCAAACTTAGGCGAGTACTGGACTGCAGCTAAGCCCCCCGAGTGGGAGGATTGCTCACCACTCGGTAGGATTTTCCAAACTTAGGCGAGTACTGGACTGCAGCTAAGCCTCCGAGTGGGAGGATTGCTCACCACTCGGTAGGATTTTTCGTACTTAGGCGAGTACGGGACTGCGGTTAAGCCCCCGAGTGTGAGGATTGCTCACTACTCAGTAGGATTTTTCAAACTTAGGAGAGTACTGGACTGTAGCTAAGCCCCCGAGTGGGAGGATTGCTCACCACTCGGTAGGATTTTTCAAACATAGGCAAGTACTGGACTGCAGCTAAGCCCCCGAGTGGGAGGATTGCTCACCACTCGGTAGGATTTTTCAAACTTAGGCGAGTACTGGAATGCAGCTAAGCCTCCGAGTGTGAGGATTTCTCACCACTCGGTAGGATTTTCAAACTTAGGCGAGTACTGGACTGCAGCTAAGCCCCTGAGTGGGAGGATTGCTCACCACTCGGT
>NC_041383.1:358758506-358767689 GCF_002162155.2 Triticum dicoccoides
AGTACTGGACTGCAGCTAAGCCCCCGAGTGGGAGGATTGCTCACCACTCGGTAGGATTTTTCAAACTTAAGCGAGTACTGGACTGCAGCTATGCCCCCGAGTGGGAGGATTGCTCACCACTCGGTAGGATTTTTCAAACTTAGGGGAGTATTGGACTGCAGCTAAGCCCCCAAGTGCGAGGCTTGCTCATCACTCGGTAGGATTTTTCAAACTTAGGCGAGTACTGGACTGCATCTAAGCCCCCGACTGGGAGGCTTGCTCACCACTCGGTAGGATTTTTCTTTTCAACTTAAGTGAAATGGATTCACAGCTAAGCCCCCGAGTGAGAGGCTTGCTCACCACTCGGTAGGATTTTCCTTTTCAACTTAGGCGAAACGGATTCGCAACTAAGCCCCCGAGTGAGAGGCTTGCTCACCACTCGGTAGGATTTTTCAGTTCAACTTAGGCGAAATGGATTCACGACTAAGGCACCCACTGGGGGATTTAGAACATGTAAAACAACAATCATTCGGAAGAATGTAAAATCATGTCTTTGATAATCAAACTAGAAGGTATTTCTTATTACATCTCAATAGTCTGAATGCTTAAGAGTAAAAGGGGCGGAGCAGCTCCGCATTCCAACCGCGTGGCTCGTCTTTATTGTGTTCGATGTTGAAAAGACGATATGCTCTGTTATGGAGCACTTTGGTGATGATGAAGGGTCCTTCCCAAGCAGGAGCGAGCTTGTGTGGTTTCTGCTGGTCCACTTGAAGAACCAAGTCTCCCTCCTGAAATGCTCGACCCCTTATGTTTTTGGCGTGGAATCAATGCAGGTCTTGCTGATAAATGGTCGACAGAATCTTGCTTATTGCATCTTGTTGAGCCTGTTCCGCTTCTTCTTCTAAGAAAAGTTCGAATCGGGGTGCATTGTGAAGCAAATCACTCGGGAGTACAGCTTCAGCTCCATGGACTAAGAAGAATGGAGATCGTCCAGTCGACCAATTAGGATTTGTCGTCAATCCCCAAAGTACTGATGGAAGTTCATCGACCCAGGCACCTGCTGCATGCTTGAGGTCACGCATCAATCGGGGTTTCAGTCCTTTGAGAATCAATCCATTTGCTCTTTCAGCCTGCCCATTTGATTGAGGATGGGCGACTGAAGCGTAGTCGACCCTCGTGCCTTGGGAAGCACAAAAGGCTCTGAACTCGTTAGAATCGAAGTTCGACCCATTATCAGTGATGATGTTGTGCGGAACACCATATCTGAATGCCAATTCTCTGATGAAACTTACAGTTGTACTTGCTTCAAGGTTTTTAATGGGCTTGGCTTCAATCCATTTGGTAAACTTGTCGACTGCTACCAGCACATAGGTAAATCCACTCCTGCCAGTCCTCAGAGGTCCAACCATATCTAATCCCCAGACAATGAAAGGCTTGACGAGTGGAATAGCCTTCAGAGCTGACGCAGGTTTATGGGACATGTTGGAGTAAAACTGACAGCCTTCACATTTGTCTACTATTTCTTTCACCATCTTGTTGGCGTGTGGCCAGTAAAATCCAGCTCGGTATGCTTTGGCCATGATGGTTCGAGAGGATGCATGGTGACCACAGGTCCCCGAGTGAATATCATTGAGGATCATTTGGCCTTCTTCTGGCGTGATGCATTTCTGGCAGACTCCAGTTACACTTTCTCTGAACAACTGACCCTTTATCACAGTAAAGGCTTTAGATCGTCAGACAATCTGTCGAGCCTCTTCTTCATCCTCCAGAAGTTCTTTCCTAAGAATGTATGCAATGTATGGCACTGTCCAGTCAGGGGTGACGACCAAAACCTCCATGACTAAGTTGACCACGGCTGGGACTTTGACTTCACTCGGATTTGTGGCACTCTTAGGCAGTGGGGGCTCTTCAGTGAAAGGATCTTCCTGAACTGAACGTGAGTGAATATGCTCCAAAAACACATTGCTGGGAATGGCCTCTCTCTTGGATCCTATCTTTGACAATTCATCTGCAGCTTGATTTTTCAGTTGGGGTATATAGTGAAGCTCCAACCCTTCAAACTTCTTTTCCAACTTTCTTACTATGTTGCAATAACCAGTCATAGCCGGGCTCCTGACATCCCACTTGATTAACCACCAAATCCGAGTCACCGTAGACCACGCGACGGACGCCGAGTGAAATGGCCATACGCAACCCGTATAAAAGTGCTTCATATTCAGCTTCATTGTTGGAGGAGTCAAAATGAATCTGGAGAACATAGCTAAGCTTGTCTCCATGGGGGGATACCAATACTACTCTAGCACCAGAACCATTCAGCATCTTGGAGCCATCGAAGAACATGGTCCAATGCTCCAAGTGAACTTGAGTCGGTAGTTGCTGCTCAATCCACTCGGCAAGGAAATCTGCAATTGCTTGGTACTTGATGCCATTCTTTGCCTCAAACTTGATATCCAATGGAAGGAGTTCAATCGCCCATTTTGCCACTCGACCAGTTGCATCTGTGTTGTTTAGAATTTCATATAATAGAGCATCACTGACGACTGTAATGGAGTGATCAAATAAATAGTGTGCAACCTTCTTCATGGTCATGTAGATTCCATAAACAAGCTTCTGATAATGTGGATATCTCTGCTTGGATGGAGTCAAAACTTCAGAGAGATAATACACTGGGTGCTGAACTTTATAAGCTTTTCCTTCTTCTTCCCGCTCAACCGTGAGTACTGTGCTGACAACTTGTCTAGTGGCTGCAATGTAAAGCAGTAAAGGCTCTTTGCTTATTAGCGCAGCAAGCACCAGCTGGGTGGAAAGCAGGGTTTTGAGTTCTGCAAACGCTGCATCAGCTTCATCCGTCCACTCAAACTTATCAGATTTCTTCATCAATCGGTAAAGAGGTAAAGCCTTTTCACCGGGACGAGAAAAGAGTCGACTCAAGGCGGCCACACAACCAGTAAGCTTTTGAACGTCATGCACACGCACATGGCATTTGATTCGTAGGATGGCACCAACTTTTTCTGGGTTCGCGTCGATCCCTCGTTCGGAAACGAGGAAACTGAGTAACTTTCCACCTAGGACTCCGAATGTGCACTTCGATGGATTAAGCTTGATATCATACCTTCTTAGGTTGGCACAGGTTTCTGCAAGGTCGGTCAGCGGGCCGGAACCTTTACGCGACTTGAACACAATGTCATCCATATATGCTTCCACATTTTGACTGATTTGAGTGAGCAGGCACTTCTGAATCATCCTCATGAATGTGGCGCCGGCATTTTTGAGCCAAATGGCATGGTGACATAGCAAATGCACCCGAATGGGGTGATGAAAGCTGGTTTTATTTCATCAGGACCATACTGTCGGATCTGATGATACCTAGAATATGCATCTAGAAAAGACAAGCGCTCACACCCTGCAGTTGAGTCATCAATCTGATTGATGCGGGGGAGAGGGAAATGATCTTTCGGGCAGGCCCTATTGATATGCTTGAAATTGTCGTTGTTCTAGGAACGGGGGTCCCAAGTTTGCCTGCCTGCGGCCTGCGGAGTGGCTCAAGCAGTGGCCCAGTACGGCCCGTCTTCATCAACCCAAGCCCAAGACACTCTCGAGGGGCCAAGCCTCGCGGGGCGGATGACGCAAGGCTTCCTTAGGGGTGGCCTCACCAGGCAGGCTCGCGAGGAGGCGGAGAGATCAATGCGAGGAGTACCTCGCGAGGTGCTCGTGACGCAAGCTATGATGATCGGGACAAGGCGGGCGCCAGCCTGTGCAGTGTCCTCATTTCCTCTTTCGTATAAAGGGGGAAAGCACAGGCGCAGAGTACCGAGGCATCCGGCAAAGGTTTCCTTATCGGTGCAACAAGACCAAGATCAGTAGAGTGGTAGGACGGAGGTCACAGTGGAGCCCAAGACAGCGTCATCGCGAGTGCCTTTGGCAGTCAAAGACCAACTTTATTCAGGATAACTTGTACTAGTTGTCCCCCTTCAAAATGGATGTTGTTGGCTCCCTTCACGCTCAATATTTGGGAAGAGGACCAGGGCCTCTATAAATAGAGATAGACACCACTGTAGAGATGGGATCGAGTTCTCACCTAGAGCCAACAGAGACGGAGCCATTCCTCTCCAAGCACACCACCACAAGAACACCCCTTGCGAGGCTGTTCTTTCTCTGTATTGTTCATCATCAGCACCAGAGGCAATCCACCACACCACACACTAGAGTAGGGTATTACACCACAACGGTGGCCCGAACTAGTATAAATCTTGTGCCCCTCGTGTTGTTCATCGGGTAGCTTAGATTCGTGACGAGGCTTCGGGGCGTGGATCGATACGGAGAAGATCTTCGTGCGCACCCTAGAGTTCGAACCTTAAGGGTTTTGCTGGAACCTGACATCCGACGTTTGGTGCGCCAGGTAGGGGTGCGCCGGAGCTCTCCCTTCCGTCGACCCACTCTCCATCAACACCACGCTTCACCCTCATGGCGGACAATGCGCCGCCCGCTCCGGCTGCCGATGCCAGCACTTGGGCCAGGGGGCTCCGAGCCTTGGCCCGCGCCTTGCGACAGGTGCAGTGGCCACACAAGTTCAAGCCAGAGATGCCTCCACGCTACAACAGTGCGACGGATCGGCTGGCTTTCCTGCTGGCGTACGAGGAGGCCGTCCTCAAGGCCGGGGTCGACGACAGGGTCATGGCTAACTGGTTTCCCATGGCCATCACCGGCGTTCCGCATGTGGCTGCTCCACCTGCCAACGGCTTCTATGGCCTCCTGGGAGAAGTTGCGCGACCTCTTCCTTGCCCATCACGCTGCGCCGGTGCCCCCGGTCGTCGCAGCTCTCCTGGGCGGCTCGCAGGCGCCACCCTCGGACCGCCACGTCAAGCCGTTCGTCCGCCAGATCGGTGCCGCCCTCACGCGGCACGGAGCTCCTCCAGGTTGGGCGGCACCCAAGGCCGACTTGACCTTCAGCTCGGCGATCACCCCGCCAACACCGCCTACTTGGGTACGCTCCAGATGCTTTGCACGCCCACCATCTGCCAGGTGGCTGTCACCAGGACCCTCATCGACGGTGGTGCCAGCCTCAATGTGCTCTCGGTGGAGGCCTTCAGCCTCCTTCACGTGCCGCTGGAATGACCCCCACCCAAAAAGCCCTTCTCGGGCGTCGGAGGTGGTTCCTCCGGCTCCCTGGGGAAGATCCTTCTTCCGGTGACCTTTGGTACCCACAACAACTTCCATACGGAGCTGGTCAACTTCGACATCGCCCACATCAGCCTCCCGTACAATGCCATCCTCGGCTACCCTACCTTGCATGGCAGCGACTCACCCGGCCTACAACCTCATGAAGATGCCCGAGAGCAGCGGCGTTCTCACCATAGTTGGAGATACAAAAGATGCTCTGTAGGCGCTCAAGCTCGCTCTCAAGACAGCCGCAGCGGCGCAGCCCACCAGCGCCGACACCTCCAATGCCAAGGGGGCTGCGCCAACCAAGAAGAAGCAGTTGTTCACCCAAGATAAGATGGAGACCAACCAGGTACCAGTTGATGAGGATGGATCCTCCAGCGCCACCTTCACCATAGGCGCCAATCTCGACCCCGACCAGGAGGAGGCTCTGGTGAAATTCCTGCGTGCAAACAAGGAGGTGTTCGCGTGGGAACCCAAGCAGCTAGCGGGGGTCCCAAGGCGGATGATCGAGCATCACCTGAATGTGTGCCCCAATGTGCACCCCGTGAAGCAGAAAGCAAGGCGGCAGTCTGCCGAGAAGCAGGCCTTCATCATCCAAGAAACCCGCAAGTTGGAAGCTGCAGGTGTCATTCGCGAGGTTCGCTACCCCGAATGGCTGGCAAACCCTGTCGTTGTGCCGAAGAAGGGAGGAAAGGAGCGCATGTGCGTCGACTTCACCAACCTCAATAAGGCCTGCCCTCAAGATCCATTCCCACTCCCCCGCATCGACCAAATTGTCGACTCCACTGCTGAGTGCGATATGTTGTGCTTCCTGGATGCCTTTTTGGGCTATCACCAAATCAAGATGGCGATAGAAGCGGTGGAGAAGACGGCTTTCCTGACCCCGTGCGGGGTGTACTGCTACACCTGCATGCCGTTCGGGTTACGCTACACGGGCGCAACTTTCCAGCTTCTGATGCATATCGCCTTGGGCCGACAGCTCGGGAGAAACGCCAAGGCCTACGTCGACGACATTGTGGTGAAGTCTCGGGAGGCGAAGACCCTGATACAGGACCAGGAAGAAACCTTTGCGAGCCTTCGTGAAGTGGACCTGCGGCTCAACCCGGAGAAGTGAGTGTTTGGTGTTCCCTCTGGCAAGCTTCTGGGCTTCCTCGTGTCCCACAGGGGGATCGAGGCCAACCCAGAGAAGTTCAAGGCAATCGAAGACATGAGTCTGCCGCAAACCCTCAGGGAAATGCAGAAGCTCGTCGGGCGTGTAACTGCGTTAGGACGCTTCATATCCAAGCTGGGGGGGGATGTGCCCTGCCCTTCTTCAAGCTGGTGAAGAAGAAGGGACCGTTTGAATGGACACAAGAGGCCGATGAAGCATTCCAAGATCTCAAGAAGTACCTGACCAGCCCTCCAGTGATGGTGGCGCCACGCCCTCAGGAGCCGCTGGTGCTCTACATTGCTGCCACACCCTACTCCGCCAGCACAGCTCTGGTGGTGGCTCGGGAAGAGCTCCAAGCCAAGGCCGCATCGTGACCGACCGCGGCCCCAACCGCGGCAGCACCAGACCAAGAAAGCCTCGCGAAGACCGTGGACTCGGCAGATGGGGACCCGCTTCAGCAGGAAGCCACCCTCGGGGCTGAAGGGGCCTCACCAAGCAGCCAGGAGCTCGGGGCTTCGACGTCTCGGGTGGCGCTCAACTCTCCGGAGGGCACGGGCTCCTTCGGTGCACCCACCCTCGTCGGGCATCCCGTGTATTTCGTCAGCACTGTGTTGCAGGACACAAGGGCACGATACCCCATGCCTCAGAAGCTCTTGCTCACACTATTGGTGGCCTCGCGTAAGTTGCGGCATTACTTCCAAGGTCACCTGAAAGCACAAGTGCTCCCTAGGTGGTTTTGGTAATTAATGACAACATATCTCTTGTTGGACTAACACTTTTATCTAGTATGTTTCAGATAAGTTCAACAATGGAGTGGCATGGACTAAAGGATGTGGGAACTCCTTCAAGATGCTAAGGACAAAGGATTGGCTCAAGCTTCAAGCTCAAGACTCTTCATTTTACATTTTAGTGATCCAAGATCACATTGAGTCTATAGGAAAAGCCAATACTATCAAGGAGGAATGAGGTGTTGCTTAATGAGCCTCTTGCTTCAAAGTGCTTCGTGATATGCTCCAAATACCCTCAACTACTTTCCCACTTCCACACATATGTCCTAAACCTAAAGTCAAACTTGGCCCCACTGATTCTTTCTATCCGGCGCCACCGAGTTTGGATGTCTTAGCCACTGCCACAAACCCTAGGCAAATCGGTCTCACCGATAGGGATCTCGGTCTCACCGAGATGGGATTGTAATCTCTCTGTGTATATCCATTATCAAAATTAGTCTCACCGAGTTTGAGCAATCGGTACTACCGAGATTACAATGCAAACTCTCTGGTTAACTTATTATCAAAATCGGTCCCACCGAGTTTGATAATCGGTCAAACCGAGTTTGCCTGACCAACTCTCTGGAAAGCTTATTACCAAAATCAGTCCCATCGAGTTTGTGTAATCGGTCTTACCGAGATTACGTTATGCCCTAACCCTAATCGAATCGGTCCCACCGAGTTGCATTCCGGTCCCACCAAAAACCCTAATGGTCACATTATTTTCTAAATCGGTCCGACCAAGTTTAACGATTCGGTCCCACCGAGTTTGGTAAATTGTGTGTAACGGTTAGATTTTGTGTGGAGGCTATATATACCCCTCCACCTCCTCTTTGTCGGGGGAAACTGACCCACGAACACCTATGGGGCCGGCAGACCGGGCCCCTTTCGGTTCAGTGGGGGGCGGAGGTTGCACGAAGAGCAGATCGAGGCGAAGCACACGAGCGGTTTACCCAGCTTCGGAGCTCTCCGGAGAGATAACACTCCTACTGCTGCTTGTCTGGTTGTATTATCTGGTGTTCTTGCTCTCGAGCGAGAGAGTGATGTGTTTTCTGGGCTACCAATGGATCAAAGCCGACTGTCTGAGGCTTCGAACCGAACGAACCGAACCCCCTCTTCATTGCGCATGGGCCTCCTTTTACACGCTAAAGGGGTCACCGACAGGTGGCAACGCAGAGGAGGGTAAAAACGTAAAAAGCGAGGTAGTTGATACAGTTGCTAGCACAGTGCACCCTACCTAACCCTGACGGCAGGGGACAAGGGCATTAAATGCCCGTCTGAGTCGCCCGAACAGTGCAGAAAAGGACCGTTAGGGGCGCCACCGTTCGCCACGATGGCGATCTTGTCAGCTTCGCATGCCACTGCGCACCGCTGGCTGCACAGCCTCCCGCCACGCATGCCCGGAGAGGCCCTCAGAGCGACACGTTGGTGGATGCACTGGAACGCGGACGCAGAGTGGCCGCCTGCCGCGGAAAGCGCCTTGCCGTTGTAGTTATCTTGTCGGGTCTGGAAGCTTGTCGCTCACCGGGCTTCGAAGTACCTTGGTTTGTCTTCCCGGCAAGCTCCTCTTGCCGGGGCCTTGTTGTCTTGCCGGAGCGCGTGGTGCGTCGCGGCAAGTTCATTGGAGCGCCCTGGTTGGCCTTCCCGGCAAGCTCCTCTTGCCGGGGTCTTGTCTCCTTAGCTTAAATACTTTGTTCTTGGATGGCTCCAAAGGAACCTTGGGGGATCTTGGCGATCACCCGGCAAGCCTCTGCCGCGGGGTGCTGCAACTGCCCATGCACAAGTTCGGGGTACTAGGGTACCCCTAATCTAGTACACCGACAGGAGCCCCCGGGCCTGGGCCAGACACGGTGCCGAGCGCTGTTGGGCCAGGCCCAAGACAAGGCACGGGCACATGCGGGCTGGGTCACGCCAAATCTTGTTCCGTATCCACCGCACTCTCCCATAACGGCACACGTTGAATGCGGCATCATGGGAGAGATCGTGGGTGGTTGTTTAAGCGGAAGGCCGAAACGTACGCCCCGTCCCTCTTTATAAGCAGAGGAAACAGGGGCAGTTCGTTCCCCATCGCTGCTTGCTGCTACTCCTTCTTCACAAACTCCGCCGCTCCCCTCTTCTTCTCGA
>NC_041383.1:358768019-358780643 GCF_002162155.2 Triticum dicoccoides
GCCACCAGCATCACCACGCCGTCGACCTTCTCCACCACCTCCGCCATGGCCCCGAAAGCCGACAAGGGAAAGGGCATGAAGTCGGCCGAGGCGCAGCGGCTCGCGGCGCTGCGGAAGGAGCGGGCGATCTTCACCCCCCAGCTCGGAGTGCAGGAGCTGAGGGAGTACTTCTACCTCTTTTGGGCGACGGAGACGCGTGCGCATCCGCGCACGAGGGTTCTCCCGGCCGCTGCCTCGAAGTCGGCTCCAAATGGGTACCCGTTCTTCCCGCTATTCTTCTATTGCGGGCTCTGCCCACCCTTCTCGGAGTTCTTTTGTGACATTATGAACACATATGGCTTCCGCCTCCTTGACTTCACCCCCAATGCTGTCCTGACCATGGCGGTTTTCGCACACTTGTGCGAAAACTTTGTCGGAGTCCACCCTAGTGTAGGCCTTTTCCGCCACTTCTTCATACCTCGGGTAGAGAGAGGAGAGCCGCTTGCCGGAGGGATTGCCTAGGTCTCGAGAGTCGGCAAGAAAGAGGCGTACTTGGAGGGTGAGCTTCGCAGCAAGTGGGAGGAGTGGAGAGCGGAGTGGTGTTGGATCGTCGAGGAGGATCCGCAGCCCTTCACCGCCGTGCGCCAAACTCCAATAGTGCGCGGCAATGACTGGAGCAACATGGCCCCAGAAGACGAGAGGCTGAAGATCGCCATCACTAGGATTCTTCGCCTCAGGCTTGCCGGGCTCACCGTAGGTGCTGTCGGGGCAGATTTCCACCGCCGCCGCATTGCCCCCTGCAGGAGAGGAGGAGGCCCGCCTGGGAATTTAAGAATTCGGTGGACATCATGAGGCTGCGGCCGGGCCTCAACTACAACTTTACTGTCTTGGAGTTGGATGCAATGCTCTTGGAATTATTCAAACGCGACCCCCAGCACCCATTCACACTGCCGAGGGGCGTAGTTCCTTTGTGCAATAACTCTTCGCTAGACCAGATCCGCGCCATGATGCCGTTGTGCGATTCACACGGCATCGTCCCAACTTGGCAAGAGCCTGCGGATGACGAAGTGCCAGTCCGCGCCGACGAGCAGAAGAGCCTCACCCGTGACACCACTGACGAGGATCTGCAACTCATTGCTACTAGGGCGGAAGAGGCTGCAGCCGCAGCTGCTGCGGGTGTGTTTGGGTTCACTGTGGAGGAGGCGGAGGCTGCAGAGGCGGCAAACCTTGCCGAACGCGCGGAGTTCATGGGCGAGGAGGAGCCTGCCGGTTCCGAAGCCGAGTCGAGCGAGGCCGGCGAGGAGGAGGCCGAGCCTTCAGAGAGCTTGCCACAGGCGGAGCCCCCGGCCCCGCCAAGGAGGCGCCTTCGCAGGGCCGGGGACGCAGCAGGGCGACAGCCGGCTCCACAGCCACCGAGCCGCGCGACGCGCTCTACCGCGGAAAGCAATGTTGCCGCGGGAGCGCCTCACGCAGCAGCGGCAACTGGAGCGGGATCTTCCCGGGCCACTGCCACTGCCCCCGCCAAGCGGGCAAGGGATCCTACTCCTCCACCTCGCCGCACCGGAGGAGGGCCGGACTTCGATCTTTCCGCACTCAGCTCCGACGAGGAGGAAGAAGAGTGAGTTTCTTTGGTGCCCTTATAATCCTTCAATCTTGTTGTTTATATCTTGTATCTGACTTGCTCCAATCTGGACTCTTTTCTTTTCAGAACACTGGCCCAGAGAGCGGCGAAGAGGGCCAAGGCCGCGGTGATTGTCATCGAGGATGACCCCATCGCGTCGGCAGAAGGTGGGTCCGAGACCACCTTGACGGACCCGGCAATCACCCCTCGGAGCAGCCCCCAGCGCAGCCCCCAGCGTAAGTTCATAGTTTAACCTTCTGCTGCCGGGCGCGCTTGAGTGCTTTTTCCTTTGTTGACATCTTGCTTGTTGACTTGTGCAGGAGCAGAGCAGCCTCATCAGGAGCGCCCGGAGGCCGGTCCCAAAGTGCCACCTGCTTCGACTGTACCGCCAAGGGAGGAGTCCCCTGTAAGGGAGCGCTCTCCGGCAAGGGGGGACTCCCCGGCAAGGGACGGCACTGCTGATCCTGCGGTGACCGAGGCCGTAACTGAAGATCTTGGCGCAGGTAATCCACTTGCCCAGAAACTTTCCCTTGGGTTCTGTTCCTTCCATTTTTCCTTTCTTGGATTTTTGATTGATTTTCCTCCCTTCTTCGTTCTTCAGACCCACCTTCGGCTGAGCCAATGGAGACAGAGGGCGCCGGCCAGGAAGGTGTTGGTGCTGATGAGACTGCCGGCGAGGAGGCCGCCGGGGCTGCTGCTGCGGAAGCCGGCGAGGGGTCGGGCGGTCGCACTGACGACCCTGAGGCCGCAGGAGCGCCGGGCGCTGCACCGACCGCCGAACCCTCTGCCGCTTCTGCGGAGCCAGGCTCCGAGGAGCCCCAGCCCGGCGCTTACTTGCAGGCCGGTGACAATATCTTCATCAAGCTGCCCTGGGCGTCGAGCTCCAGGGCGTCGGTCGAGGGGGAGACTTTTGACGGGGAGGTGCTCGCCTCTGCCGGACTGTCATTGGTTGACGCGCCCGGCAGCAGCAGTGGCGAGGCTGAGGAGGAGCAGCTGCTGCGGAAACTGCTGTCACTCTACCGCACCCGGCAAGCCAAGCTGGCTTCCCGGGAAGCGCTTGTCGCGAAGGCGGGAGTTGACATGGAGAAGCGTGCGGAGGAGCTCCGGGGACAAAATCAAGAAGCTCTCCGGTCCCTGGCGCAGGAGCGGGAGCAAGTAGACAAGGAGCGCACGGCCTTTCTTCTCGAAAAGGCCGAGGCTGAAGAGAATCAAAGGCTGGCTGCCGAGAAGCAGTCCGCGCGGGAAGGTGAGCTAGTGCAGCGGAAGGCCCACCTCGACAGCTACGAGGAAGAGCTCGCCGAGCGTGAGCGAGCACTTGGCGGGGTGCTCAAGGAGGCAAAGGACGCCGCGGCAACTGCAGAGGCCGCCAAGAAAGAGCTAGAGGAGAAGGTGGCACAGCTGGAGGCTGATATTGGGAAGAGCGGCGAGGAGCTTGCCGCGCTCAAGCGTGAGCGCGAGAAGGATGCTGCCGCCCACGGTGAGCTGCAAGGCCTTCTCGCTGAAAGGGGCAAGGAGCTCAGCGCCGCCAAGGATTCCAAAGCAGACCTGGAGCTGAAGCTGGCCACGCTGACGCAGACGCTGGAGGCCGTCAAGGAGCGGGAGAAGACCTTGGCGGAGAAGGTCAAGGCTAACGCAGCGCTGCTGGAGAGCATTGCAGTTACCCAGAACTCGTTCAGAGACACAGTGGAGCACTGGACCGAAGGTCTGGTGAACACTACCGCCGTCATCAACGAGGAGCTGGCGCAGCTGGGGATGGAGGACTTTGGGTATCCTTCCGATGGGAGCCTTCAACCCTGCGCCAAGCTCAGCCTATTCTTCAAGGGCGTGGCGACGGCACTCCAGCGGCTCCGGGAGAGGATCCCGAAGCAGCTAGCCGACGAGTCACGCAAAATCTGCGCCGGGGTTCTCCAGAAGGTGCTGATGAAGGTAGCCTTCCGCAATCCAGGCCTCAGCTTCACCAATGTCCTCCGATCTTTGCCGCCTGACGCCGATCTGGATGCACTCAAGGCCCTTGTCGCACCCATTGTGGACAAGGTGAGCGAGATCAAGCGAGTCGAGGGCGGACGCGTAGATTAGGCCGCCCATTTCTTCTCTTCCCTTGTCGCTGCTAGTCATGTTATGAGAACAGTCTGTTAGAGCTGCGACAAGTTATCTTTGTAATATAACTTTATTTCTGTTATCAATTGCAATGTTATTTCCTCTACTAGATTCCTTCCTTTGTATGTTTTCACCCTACGCTTCTAGGGAACTTGTCGGCGCAGGCGCCCGAGCCGCGAGCGCTAAGTGCGGAACTTCAGCAGCCTGCTGGCGGCGCTGCTTCCGACAAGAAACCTTGTCGTGACTAGATGCAGCATGCTTAAGCTGTTGAGCGGACTCGAAACAAAGTAAGGGCGCAACTAGCCACGAGTTGGTTCCTCCGCGCACAGGTTTTCCATACAAAGCAGGGTCGTTCGAGGAAGATAATTCAAAAATTAAAAAAAAGCGATTGCTCAAACTTTGGCAACTTAGCTTTTCTGTTATTTGCTTCCCGGTAAGGCAGGTCCTTGTTTGAACGACGCCTGGCCCATACCACAATCTTCTTCTTCCCCCCGGCAAACTTGTGTGCGAGGGGACCTTCTTTTCCTTCAAAAGAAAAAGAAAGAAGAGAAAATAATAATATGGATCACTTCGGCTCGTTACTGCTTACCGGATGTAAGTGCTGCACAAAGTGTCAGATAATCACATGCAAGAAAGGAACTAACGCATGAAATGGACAAGCTGTGCGGAGCACATGGGTTTTTACTTATGCACGGGATCAGCGCCCGGCTTTGTACAAAGGATTACATGCAACAGCGGCAAGACTTGTACAAAAGGTGGTTGCCGGAACGGGTTCCGGCAACCGCGCCTTATGGGAAAAACTTACGAAGATGTTCTATGTTCCAGGAGCTGCTCACTGGAATGCCATCTTCAGTCTCAAGGTGGACAGCGCCAGGCCTTGTGACTCGTCTCACCCGATAAGGGCCTTCCCACTTCGGCGTCAACTTGTTGGAATTCTTGGCGGACTGAACGCGCCGAAGAACAAGGTCGCCTTCCTCGAAGCTTCTGGCTTTAACTTTGCGGCTATGATAGCGGCGCAAAGCTTGCTGGTATCGAGCAGCTCGTACAGCAGCCTGAAGACGATCTTCCTCAAGGAGCAGCGCGTTGTCTTGCCGCAGCTGTTCTTGCTCAAGCTCATCATAAGTGAGCACTCGAGGTGATCCGTATACGAGTTCCGTGGGGAGAACTGCCTCTGCTCCATAGACTAGAGCGAAAGGTGTCTGGCCAGTGGCTCGATTTGGCGTTGTTCTGATCGACCAAAGAACCACTGGTAGCTCCTCGATCCAGTTCTTTCCGCACCTGTGCAGCCTGTCGAAAGTTCTGGTCTTGAGCCCGCGCAGCACTTTAGCATTTGCCCTTTCTGCTTGACCGTTGCTTCTCGGATGAGCAACAGAAGCGAAGCAGACCTTGGCGCCAAGGTCTTGGACGTACTGCATGAAGGTGCGGCTCGTGAATTGCGTACCGTTGTCGGTGATGATCCTGTTAGGGATCCCGAAACGGCAAACAATTGACCTGAAGAACTTGACTGCTGACTGTGCTGTCACCTTCCTCACTGGCTGCACTTCCGGCCACTTTGTGAACATGTCGACTGCGACGTACAAGTACTCAAAGCCCCCGACAGCTCGGGGGAAGGGGCCGAGAATATCGAGCCCCCAGACCGAAAATGGCCAAGATAAAGGGATCGTCTGGAGAGCTTGAGCTAGCTGGTGTATCTGTTTGGAGTGGAACTGGCACGCTTCACACTTGGCTACTTGTGCAGTTGCATCCTGGAGGGCTGTCGGCCAAAAGAAACCTTGCCAGAAAGCTTTGCCGGCAAGTGCTCTTGCGCCGATGTGGTGGCCACATATGCCTCCATGTATCTCTGCCAACAGCTTTTGTCCATCTTCCCGGCGAATACACTTCAATTTCACACCCTTGAGTCTTCTTCTGTACAGTGTGCTATCGACAAACTGGTACATACTTGACTGCCGGGCTACTCTTTCCGCTTCTTCTTGCTCTTCGGGAAGTTCTCCTGTCTGAAGGAAACGGACAATCTGCTGTGCCCATGCTGGAGCCTGTGGCTCGACAACAAGGACTAAAGGCACATCTTCTGCTGCGGGAACATCTGCTTCTACGGCAGGGACTTGCGGCCCTGCCGTAACTTGATGTTCCCCGGCAAGCTTGCCGGAGCAAAACTTGTCGGGAGCGTCTGCTTCAACGGAACAAACCATTAGGCTTGCCGGAGCAGACTGCCCCTCAGCATCCTTGGTATTGATCTTGGGAACTTTCTTGGCGGCGGCTTCAGGGAGCTCTGCCGGAAAGTAGTAGCCGGAAACCAACTTCCTCTTCTTGCTTTGTCCAGTTGATGGTGCTACGGATGGTTGAGTCAACTTAAGCACAAAGATCCCTGGTTCCACAGGTAACTTTAGTGCGGCGCACTTTGACAGGCCGTCAGCAATATCATTCTGAGCTCTTGGGATATGCTCCATTTGTAGGCCGTCAAAGTGCTCTTCTAGCTTCCTCACTTCATCAACATATGCTTCCATCAACGGACTCTGGTAGTTCTTGTTTACTTGTTGGACGACAAGCTGTGAGTCACCCCTGACAATGAGCTTCTTGATCCCAAGGTCTGCTGCGATTCTGAGACCGGCAAGCAATCCTTCATACTCTGCAGTATTGTTGGTTGCTTGCTCTTTGGGAAAATGCATCTGGACTACGTACTTGAGGTGCTCTCCAGTGGGTGCGACAAGCAGCACGCCTGCACCGGCGCCTTGCAGCGAGAAGGCACCATCAAAGTACATCAGCCACTCTTTGCTTGCTTCTTTGACGGGGATGCGCGCTTCTGGAATTTCTTCATCTGGGGTTGGCGTCCATTCTGCTATGAACTCTGCCAATGCTCTGCTTTGGATAGTTGAAGTGCTCTCAAACTTGAGGCCAAAGCTTGACAGTTCCAGCGCCCACTCGACAATCCTGCCCGTTGCTTCCGGATTTTGCAGTATCCTCTTTAGCGGAAAGCGAGTGACGACTGTGATCTCATGTGCTTGGAAGTAATGGCGCATCTTTCTCGAGGCCATGAGGAGGCCGAAAAGCAACTTCTGCACACCAGAGTACCTTGATCTAGCCCCCTGCAGAAGGGAACTGACAAAGTAAACTGGGCGCTGCACCATTCTCCTTGGCATCTTATCATGCTCCTGCGCAAACCCATGCTTGTCGGGACCAGAGCTTGTCGGCGAAGCCCCCTGCTTGTCGCTGGATGGATCTGCCGTGGTTGTTGGCTCATCATCCGCCTCCCTCTCCGCCACTAACGCAGCACTAACCACTTGATTGGTTGCCTCTATATACAGCAGCAACTTTTCTTGCGGCTTAGGTGCGACAAGTGTTGGAGTGGAGGACAGGTATCTCTTCAAGTCCTGCAGCGCAGCCTCCGCTTTCGGAGTCCATTTCATTGGACCTGCCTTTTTCAAAATTTTGAAAAATGGTAGGGCGCGCTCGGCAGATCTAGAGATAAACCTGCTAAGAGCAGCCACGCAACCGGCAAGCCTTCGTACATCCTTGACGCGCTTTGGTGCTTCGATCTGCTCGATGGCTTTGATCTTGTCGGGATTGGCTTCAATTCCCCGCTGAGACACAAAGAACCCGAGAAGCTTGCTGGAAGGTACTCCAAACACGCACTTCTCGGGGTTAAGCTTGAGGTTGATCTTGCGCAGGTTTGCAAATGTCTCATCTAAATCTTGAATCAAGGTCGCTTTGTCCTTGCTCTTGACCACTATGTCATCCATGTAAGCTTCCACATTTCTGTGTATTTGTGGCTCAAAAGCATGGTGAACTACCCTTGCGAATGTTGAACCAGCATTCTTCAAACCGAAAGGCATCCGTACGAAGCAGTACGTGCCACACGGGGTGATAAATGCGGTTTTCTCTTCATCTTCTTCTGCCATGAAGATCTGATGATATCCTGAGTATGCATCAAGAAATGAAAGCAAATCACATCCGGCTGTGGAGTCAACAATCTGGTCAATACGCGGCAAGGGAAATGGGTCTTTGGGACAAGCTTTATTAACATCAGTGAAGTCAATACAAAGTCTCCATTTCCCATTAGCTTTGCGCACAACAACAGGATTGGCCAACCACGTGAGATGGAGTACTCCTCTGACAAGGCCTGTTGCTTCCAACTTCTTGATTTCTTCTGTGATGAATTCTTGGCGCTCTACTGCCTGCTTCCTGACTCTCTGCTTGACGGGCCGCGCATGAGGACAGACGACAAGGTGGTGCTCAATCACTTTCCTGGGAACACCGAGGATATCGGACGGTTGCCACGCAAACACGTCGACATTCGCCCGCAGGAAAGCAACGAGCGCGCTTTCCTATTTGGGGTCAAGAGTGGCGCTGATGGTGAAGGTACCACCAGTGCCATCCTCCTTGGCGGACACCTTCTTAGTCTCAGGTGGAGCTTCCATTGCCTTCTTACACTTGCCGGTGGAGCTCGATGGTGCGTCCTCGACGGTAGCGCAGCACTCCGAAGAGGTGCGCTTGCCGGAGTGGGCATCAAAGCTCTTGCCGGACTTGGTCTTCTTCTTCCCCCCGGGAGCTTCAGCGGCAAGTGTCCTTTGTTCTGCTGCGGCTGCTGCTTCCCGGTAGATCTTGTCGGCACAGATAAGAGCATCCTTCTTGTCGCCAGGGACAGAGATGACACTTATTGGGCCTGGCATTTTCAGTATGTTGTACGCATAGTGAGAGGCTGCCATGAACATGGCGAGTGCCGGACGGCCAAGGATTCCATTGTAAGGTAATGGAAAGTCGGCAACGTCAAACGTGACCCTCTCAGTCCTGAAGTTTAGCTCACTGCCAAATGTTACCGGCAACGTGATCTTTCCCTTTGGCTTGCTCCTTCCCGGGTTGATTCCTTGAAATGTGCCGGTCTCTTCGAGCTCGCTGTCAGGGATCTGGAGCTTCTGGAGCACCATGGAGGAGATCAAGTTCAAACCGGCCCCGCCGTCAACTAGCATCTTAGTGACCTTGAGGTTGCGGATTGTTGGTGAAACCAACATCGGCAAGCACCCGACCGCAGTTATGCGATCCGGGTGGTCCTCAATATCAAAGATGATAGGCGTGCTGGACCATTTCAGAGGCCTGCGTGACTCGACGGGTGGTTCTGCTGCATTAACCTCCCGCATACACTGCTTGAGCTGGCGGTGCGAGGCATGCAGAGAAGCACCACCGTCAACGCACAGGACCTCTGTAGCTTTCTGGAACTCCTGCTCATCGGTCTCCTCATCATCCATATCTTCATCGTCGCCGTCATCTTCATCCTTGTCGCGGCCGCGAGGAGGTCTGTCTCCTTGCCGCTGCTTGGCCTTGCCGCGGCGTCCCCCTCGGCCGGGGCGTTTCTTGCCGGATCCACCAGCTCCTTCCTGGGCCTTCTCCTTGTCGCGCCGCTTGTATTCATCTTTCTGTTTCTCAACGAGCTGCTCGACCCTCTTGCAGTTCTGAAGATCATGGCCCTTGGTGCGGTGAATCTTGCAATACTGCTTGTTGGTGCCGTCCTGCTTGTCGGCGACCGCCACCTCCGCGGCAACCTCCTTGCCGGAGTTACCAGCTTTGGCTTCCTTGGTGCCGCCACCGTTGCCGGACTGCTCAACAACTAGCACTTCTTTGCCTTTCCTCCTTCTGTTGTTCCGCCGCCGGTTTTTCCTTGTCGGGGCGGCATCTTCGCTGTCAGATCCTCCCGCTCCTATATTTTCTCCGGGGAGTCTCCTCCCTTCCTCAGCACGCGCGCACTTGTCGGCCAGTGCATATAACTCACTGACGTCCCTGATCTTGCACATCGCCATTTCCTCCCGCATCCTGCGGTTCCGCACGTTCTGATGGAACGCGCTGATCACCGCGGCAGGGTGGACGTCTAGGATGTTGTGCTGCACGCTACTGAATCTCTGAATGTACTTGCGCAGGGGCTCTCCTTCCTTCTGGGCGAGCAAATGAAGATCACTCTCCTGGCCATGAGGCTTGTGTCCGCCGGTAAAGGCGCCGACAAACTGATGGCACAGATCGGCCCAAGAGGATATGGAGTTGTCCGGCAAGTGCATGAGCCAAGATCTGACATTGGGCTTGAGCACCAGCGGGAAGTAGTTGGCAAGGATCTTGTCATCTCGTCCCCCGGCAGCTTGCACGGCAATGGTGTAGATGCTGAGGAACTCTGACGGATGCGTCTTGCCGTCGTACTTCTCCGGTACGTCTGGCTTGAAGTTCTTTGTACTGGGCCACTGGACTTGCCGCAGCTCACGAGTGAATGCAGGACAACCTATCGCGTACGGAAGATCGCCTGGTTCCCCTAGTGCATGCATGTCAACAGAGGGCCCAGCGCGCTTGTCGGATTGACGTCGTGCTTCTCTTCGGCGCTCGATGCGGGTTCGAGCGTCTTCTTGTTGTCGATCATGAAGAACTTGGCGCTGATCACGACGAGCTCGTGGATCCGACGATGCAGTGGAGTCACTGTCGAGGTGGATCCGACGAGTCGGCGATCTTGGCCTTCGGGGCGGTGATTGCATGGTAGTTGCACCTCCGCCCGTTTCGTCGCCACCGGCTCGCGTCCGGCGGTCCTGCCGCGGCGGCGATGCGCTCGGCCGCCATGGTGTGTCGCCGTTGGCGTAGCCGATGAGACTCTGAATGGTGGCTCTCCATTCATCGATCTTGTCTGACGTCGGAGGGTAATCTAGGAGAAGTTCAGCTCGCGCCAAAGCTTCTGCTGGGGTGGTGGGTGGCAGTGGCGGACGGCGCAAGGAGCGGGACGTGCTCGAACTTCTAACTATGTTAGAAGGAGCAGTAACCCGTCCAGGCGACCGCGCCCCGCTCATGCTAGCACGCTGGCGTGCATGCTGGTCTTGAGCGGCCCGAGATCCACCAGCTTGGTCTTGGGCTATCATGCGTATGGCACTGCTAGTGCCATGACGCTGTTGATCTTGGGCCTCATGAGAGTGGTGTGGAACATGTACAGTCGCCGAGGTTTGTGCAGCCTTGTTCTTGGACCTGGCGGCATTATGGGCTTCCTCGTCGACGTCCTTTCTTCCGCCGGCGTCCATCCCACCACTCGTTTGCTCCAACGGTGGTGGAAGGGACGTGGATGGGGCGGCCGCCGCCGAAGTCTTCTTCTTCGGTGGCATGTTGATGAAGGGAATAAGGATCTAGCTCGTGTGAACACCGGATCTGGTTCACACAATCTCGACACCCCCTACCTGGCGCGCCAAAGATGTCGGGGGAAACTGACCCACGAACACCTATGGGGCCGGCGGACCGGGCCCCTTTCGGTTCGGTGGGGGGCGGAGGTTGCACGAAGAGCAGATCGAGGCGAAGCACACGAGCGGTTTACCCAGCTTCGGAGCTCTCCGGAGAGATAACACTCCTACTACTGCTTGTCTGGTTGTATTATCTGGTGTTCTTGCTCTCGAGCGAGAGAGTGATGTGTTTTCTGGGCTACCAATGGATCAAAGCCGACTGTCTGAGGCTTCGAACCGAACGAACCGAACCCCCTCTACGTTGCGCATGGGCCTCCTTTTATACGCTAAAGGGGTCACCGACAGGTAGCAACGCAGAGGAGGGTAAAAACGTAAAAAGCGAGGTAGTTGATACAGTTGCTAGCATAGTGCACCCTACCTAACCCTGACAGCAGGGGACAAGGGCATTAAATGCCCGTCTGAGTCGCCCGAACAGTGCAGAAAAGGACCGTTAGGGGCGCCACCGTTCGCCACGATGGCGATCTTGTCAGCTTCGCATGCCACTGCGCACCGCTGGCTGCACAGCCTCCCGCCACGCATGCCCGGAGAGGCCCTCAGAGCGACACGTTGGTGGATGCGCTGGAGCGCGGACGCAGAGTGGCCGCCTGCCGCGGCAAGCGCCTTGCCGCTATAGTTATCTTGTCGGGTCTGGAAGCTTGTCGCTCACCGGGCTTCGAAGTACCTTGGTTTGTCTTCCCGGCAAGCTCCTCTTGCCGGGGCCTTGTTGTCTTACCGGAGCGCGTGGCGCGTCGCGGCAAGTTCATTGGAGCGCCTTGGTTGGCCTTCCCGGCAAGCTCCTCTTGCCGGGGTCTTGTCTCCTTAGCTTAAATACTTTGTTCTTGGATGGCTCCAAAGGAACCTTGGGGGATCTTGGCGATCACCCGGCAAGCCTCTGCCGCGGGGTGCTGCAACTGCCCGTGCACAAGTTCGGGGTACTAGGGTACCCCTAATCTAGTACACCGACACTCTTCATTCGTGGAGAGAGCCATCAGACTGAACCTACACTTCCAGCATCCTATTTCTGAGAGAGAACTACCTACTCATGTGTTGAGGCCAAGATATTCCATTCCTACCATATGAATCTTGATCTCTAGCCTTCCCCAAGTTGCTTTCCACTCAAACCCTCTTACCACCAGATCCAAATCCTATGAGAGAGAGTTGAGTGTTGGGGAGACTATCATTTGAAGCACAAGAGCAAGGAGTTCATCATCAACACACCATTTGTTACTTCTTGGAGAGTGGTGTCTCCTAGATTGGCTAGGTGTCACTTGGGAGCCTCCGACAAGATTGTGGAGTTGAACCAAGGAGTTTGTAAGGGCAAGGAGATCGCCTACTTCGTGAAGATCTACCGCTAGTGAGGCAAGTCCTTCGTGGGCGACGGCCATGGTGGGATAGACAAGGTTGCTTCTTCATGGACCCTTCGTGGGTGGAGCCCTCCGTGGACTCACGCAACCATTACCCTTCGTGGGTTGAAGTCTCCATCAACGTGGATGTACGATAGCACCACCTATCGGAACCACGCCAAAAACATCTGTGTCTCCAATTGCGTTTGAATCCTCAAATCCCTTCCCTTTACATTCTTGCAAGTTGCATGCTTTATTTTCCGCTGCTCATATACTCTTTGCATGCTTGCTTGCTATATGTTGTGAATTTTAAACTTGTGCCTAAACTCCACTCAAACTTTAAAGAAACTTAAAAACT
>NC_041383.1:358780959-358837959 GCF_002162155.2 Triticum dicoccoides
TCTTCTCAAGGTCCTACAAGTGGTATCAAAGCATTGGTCTCCATTGCCTTGGTTTAATCACCATTGGAGGAAGATGGATGAGTCTACTTTGGGGAGTCTTAGACATAGAGTGCCTACTCTTGATGGAGAGTATTTTCGTGAGTGGAAAAATTAGATGCTTGTTATTTTCAGTCAGTATCATTTTAACAAGTACATTGCTAGCCCTTGTGCACCTTATGTTCATCCTATGCATCCAACCCACGATGAGTCACTTGACATGGTTAGGAATCTTAGAACTGCCGAACTTATCATTAGAGGATTGCCTAGAAACTTGATTGGATGTTTGCCTACTTTTAAGTGTGCCTACACCATATGGAAATTTCTTGAGGAATGATTTCCAGATTATTCCTTGCAAAATCTAGATGAAATTCTCCATAAGTCTATTGCTTTGAGTAAAATGAATACTAGTGATCCTATGTTTGGTGATTGTCTATTTGAGCTTACAAACCTTATGCGTGCCAAAGGAAATGTTGGTATTATTAGTGACATTATTTCCGAAGCTATAAGAATTCATAGACAAGATTATTGTCAAACTCATTCTAATGAATCACCCTCTCTAGGATTTGATCCACCACATGACGATGTTGAACATGGATACTATGATGAGGATGATGATAGTGACTTCGATCTTGATGATGCAATGAGACATTTTGGTCTTATGGCAAATCTTCGGGGATATATGTCAGGAGGAAAGGAATGGGTTCTTGATAGTGGATGTACCGATCACATGACCGGAGATAAAGACATGTTTCTTGAGCTTGCTGATAATGATAGTCCTCGAAAGTATGTCACTTTCGGTGACAACTCAAAGGGTAAGGTGGTTGGCCTCAGTAAGGTGGCCATCTCACATGATAGCTCCATACAAAATGTCATGCTCGTTGAATCTCTTGGATACAACTTACTTTCAGTATCTAGACTTGCTGATTTCGGTTTCAATGTCCTATTTACTGAAGTAGATTGCCAAGTGTTTCATCGAGACAATCATAAAATGGTCTTTACCGGCATACGTAGAGGTGATCTATACATTGTTGATTTCACTAAAAAGGCCCAACCTAAAACTTGCTTCATTGCTAAATCCTCAAAAGGCTGGTTATGGCATAGACGATTAGGTCATGTTGGTATGCGAAACCTTGACAAGCTTATTAAGGGGAATCATATCCTTGGAGTTAATGATGTCATATTTGATAAGGATAGACTTTGCAGTGCTTGTCAAGCAGGTAAACAGGTTGGAGGAAGGCATCCCGTGAAGAACATCATGACCACGAAGAGGCCACTCGAGCTACTTCACATGGATCTCTTTGGTCCCAACTCTTACAAGAGTCTCGGTGGAAATTCTTTTGGTCTAGTTATAGTTGATGATTTTTCTAGATTTATGTGGGTGTTCTTTCTTGATGATAAATCGCAGGTTCAGAAGATCTTCAAAAACTTCGCTAGGAAGGCCCAAAATCAATTTGAAGTGAAGATCAAGAAGGTTCGCAGCGGCAACGGAACGGAGTACAAGAACACAAATGTGGACACCTTTCTTGACGAAGAAGGGATTTCACATGAGTTTTCGGCAACGTACACACCTCGACAAAATGGAGTTGTTGAGAGGAAGAATCAGACGCTCATCGAAATGGCAAGAACGATGCTTGATGAGTACAAGGCGCCGAAGCACTTTTGGGCAGAAGCGGTTGAGACAGCTTGTCATGCAACAAATCGCTTGTATCTTCACAAGCTACTCGGCAAGACGGCATACGAGCTCCTCATTGGTAACAAACCCCAAGTTGGATACTTTCAATTATTCGGCTCAAAGTGCTACATTCTTGATAAGCATCGTCGTTCTAAATTTGCTCCTAAGTCTCATGAAGGTTTCCTGCTAGGTTATGGCTCAAACTCTCACACATACCGTGTCTACAACAATTTCACCCGAAAGGTTGAAGAGACGGTAGATGTGAAGTTTGATGAATCTAACGGCTCGCAAGTAGAGCAATTGCCAATTGATGTAGGAGACAAAGACCCTTCGGAAGCAATCCAAGACTTGTCTATTGGCAAGGTCCGTCCAACGGAGGTGAAGGAGAGTACCTCGTCTGTCCAAGTGGAAGCTTCTACTTCACGACAAGGTGAACCAAGAGTTGACACGGAAGCATCCACAAGTGGGACACACCAAGATGAAGAAAACGAGGAAGTGCATCAAGATGAACGTCAACAACCTCCTTCTCCACCACGACAAGAGAACGACAACGCCAACAATGAAGAAGGCCAAGAAGAAGAACATGATGAAGAAGATGTTCAACGAAGACCCAAGAAAAATCTTTCACGAGTTCGAGCAAGAATTGCTAAAGACCATCCCGTAGAGCAAATCTACAATGATATTCAAACCGGGAGAATCACTCGCTCTAAAACTCGTTTAGCTAACTTTTGTGAAAACTATTCTTTCATCTCTAGCATTGAACCTATGAAGGTCGAAGAAGCATTGGAAGATCCGGATTGGATAAATGCTATGCATGAAGAGCTACACAACTTTGAGAGGAACCAAGTTTGGACATTGGTTGAGAAGCTCGCCAACAACCACAACATCATCGGTACCAAATGGGTGTTTCGCAACAAGCAAGATGAAGATGGACAAGTAGTTCGCAACAAAGCACGTCTCGTCTCCCAAGGCTACACACAAGTCGAAGGTATGGACTATGGTGAGACTTACGCCCCCGTTGCTAGACTTGAGTCCATTCGCATCTTACTTGCCTATGCTAATCACCATGATATCACCTTGTACCAAATGGACATTAAAAGTGCTTTTCTAAATGGTGAAATAGAGGAGCAAGTTTATGTCAAACAACCTCCCGGCTTTGCCAATCCTAAGAAACCCAATCATGTTTACAAACTTCACAAAGCTCTTTATGGACTTAAACAAGCTCCTAGAGCATGGTATAAATGCTTGACCAAGTTCCTTATTGAAAAAGGCTTTGAAATTGGGAAAATTGATTCTACTCTTTTTACTAAAAGGGTTAATGGTGAACTCTTTGTGTGCCAAATTTATGTTGATGATATTATATTTGGTTCAACTAACCCTCATTTTAGTGAAAAGTTTGGGAAGCTAATGTCGGAGAAGTTTGAGATGTCTATGATGAGTGAACTCAAATTCTTTCTTGGTTTGCAAATCAAGCAAACTAAGGAAGGTACTTTTGTCTCACAAACAAATTACACCAAGGACTTATTCAAGAAGTTAAATATGCAAGAATGCAAAGGTATGACTACACCCATGCCTACTAGTGGACATCTTGACTTAACCAAAGATGGTGAACCGGTTGATCAAAAGGTTTATCGCTCTACGATTGGTTCATTGTTATATCTATGTGCTTCACATCTCGATATTATGCTAAGTGTGTGCATGTGTGCACGATATCAAGCTGCTCCTAAAGAATGTCATCTTAAGGCTGTGAAAAGGATAGTGAGATACTTAATACATACATCAAATTTTGGCATTTGGTATCCTAAGAGGGCCTCTTTTGATCTTGTTAGCTATTCCGACTCGGACTATACCGGAGACAAGGTTGATAGAAAGTCCACTTTGGGTACTTGTCAATTTCTTGTTAGATCTCTTGTGTCTTGGTCCTCCAAGAAACAAAACTCAGTATCCTTATCCACCGCCGAAGCTGAATATATTGCCGCTGGATCATGTTGTGTTCAATTACTTTGGATGACCCAAACTCTTAAAGATTATGGGATATATGTGAGACATGTTCCATTGCTTTGTGATAATGAAAGTTCTATCAAAATTGGTCATAATCATGTGCAACATTCTCGAACTAAGCATATTGAAGTTCGTCATCATTTCATTCGAGATCATGTTGCTAAGGGTGACATTGATCTTAAGCATGTTCGCACCGAAAAGCAATTAGCGGATATATTCACTAAACCTCTTGATGAGAAAGTGTTTTGCAGGTTAAGAGGAGAATTGAACATCATTGATGCTTCAAACTTGGAGTAGAAATGCCATTGGATACATGCAAGACATGAGCTTACGACTAATCCTTGATATTTCTCTTATGACGAAAAACTTATGTCTTGGATATATTTGTATCTTGCATGTTATCTAACCCATGTAGGTACTTGGTTGAATCAAATTCCATGAGGTTGAAACGTACTCATATCTTGAGTAATCTCTACATCACCAAGTCTCTACACAAGGTGGTTTAAGACAAGGAAGCACGAAACCATTCAAACATATCCTTTAACAAATTCTATGTTGAGTTTCATGATTGTCATTTTTGGATATACAAGTGCTCTTCCTTGCAAGAACTAACCCATGTAGGTAGATGGACTCAAATTCCAAGTGGTGCTCCAAATTCTTGATGAGCTACATCAACCTTGAGCAACCCACATAAGTTCAACTACATGGACAACACCACCAACCAAGGTATGTTATTCCATCTTAGAGAAGCTTTACTCCGAGTCATGAGTTAAAGCAACTCGACAAGATGTGAATACATCAAGATGCTTAAACGAAAAATGGCAACCCCATTTTGAGCTTAAACGATGAGTATGGCCTATGATCAAGTGATCTCACTTGACTCCTAAGTCAATATACTCTAATATAGGTGACTTTGTCGCTGACCATCTCTAGATGAAGTTCTCATGTGTTCTTTTCTGAGTTTTTGCATTTGTCTCATGCATATGTGTTAAAAAAACTTCATCTAGATTTCTTTATGTTTTCTCTGCATTTTCTGCATCTAATTCCTTGCATGTCTTTCAGTTAATTCCTTGCAAATCTTTGTGAGATCTTACTAGTCTAGTGAGCTGAGGTGACAAGTGTTTTCTCTGTGATGAACTCGGTTACACCAATTTGTTATTTTCGGTCCAACCGAATCTTTTCGGTACGACCGAAGCATACCACTCGGTGCCACCGATTTCATAACAGGAAAAACTCTTTGCCACATATTCTGTGTTTCTTCTGATCCAGCTCCACTCAATGAATCTTGACCTCTACAAGCATCACATTTTCATCATTGCTTTGTTCTGTGTCTCAAGGACCAAACCCATTCGACAGACTCCAGAAGACCCTTCTTGGAAATTGATGTCAAAGGAGGAGAGAAAGAACATCAAAGCTTATCATTTGGAGATAGAGAGAGAGCATCAAAACTTATCACCTTTCTTCTTAAGGGAGAGAGAGACCTTCTAGGGATAGAGACCCTCAAAAGACGAGAGAGATCTCCAGGGGGAGAGGATACTTAAGTAGAAAGTATTTCTCAAGGATCCCAGATGCTTGGTGTTCAAGAGGAGAGATGTCCACATGTCTTCTTGAGGGGAGAGACATGTTCATATGATCTGTTGTGCTCATTTTGCATTAGCATACATTAGCTCTGAACTTTAGCTCTGATCATCATTCATATCTTTCAGCTCTGTTTTCCTTCAGCTCTGACTTTCTGTTCCCTATCTTCTGCCAGTATCCCATGTTAGATTCAAGGGGAGCAAGACATCTAAGGGAAAGAGATCATTTAAATTCATTGCATATCTTTACTCTTGGGGACATGTCTAATCCAATGTGGTACTCAGTACTCACTCTCTACATGTCATCCCAGTCTTGGTAGTCTTGTGGTTTCTTCTGTCTGCTCTGGCTAGTAGATGCATCTGTGTTATCTAACCTTGTTTTCACAGGTTCATTCCATCCTAAGCCAACTCAAGACCACAAGGTAAGTATATGCATCACAATCATGTGTATGAGGAATTCTTGCTGATGTACATACTGTTTGCAAGAAGGACTCATGGGCATGAAGGTATTCTCTTTAATACTTTTTGCTCTGATGCATATAGCCAAGATACATGTAACACATTGCCTGCTCTATCATGGTTATGCTATCACATGCTTCTATATTTCATATTCACATGATTGCATACATGTAGGGGGAGCCTATGCTTGTTACATGTCTTTCCAAAGCTTTACTTGCTATTCTTTATATCTTTATATAAAGCTTTGATGTATGTTGCCATCAATTACCAAAAAGGGGGAGATTGAAAGCACAAGTGCTCCCTAGGTGGTTTTGGTAAATAATGACAACATATCTCTTGTTGGACTAACACTTTTATCTAGTATGTTTCAGATAAGTTCAACAATGGAGTGGCATGGACTAAAGGATGTGGGAACTCCTTCAAGATGCTAAGGATAAAGGATTGGCTCAAGCTGCAAGCTCAAGACTCTTCATTTTACATTTTAGTGATCCAAGATCACATTGAGTCTATAGGAAAAGCCAATACTATCAAGGAGGAATGAGGTGTTGCTTAATGAGCATCTTGCTTCAAAGTGCTTCGTGATATGCTCCAAATACCCTCAACTACTTTCCCACTTCCACACATATGTCCTAAACCTAAAGTCAAACTCGGCCCCACTGATTCTTTCTATCCGGCGCCACCGAGTTTGGATGTCTTAGCCACTGCCACAAACCCTACGCAAATTCATCTCACCGATAGGGATCTCGGTCTCACCGAGATGGGATTGTAATCTCTCTGTGTATGTCCATTATCAAAATCGGTCTCACCGAGTTTGAGCAATCGGTACTACCGAGATTACAATGCAAACTCTCTAGTTAACTTATTATCAAAATCGGTCCCACCGAGTTTGATAATCGGTCAAACCGAGTTTGATAATCGGTAAAACCGAGTTTGCCTGACCAACTCTCTGGAAATCTTATTACCAAAATCGGTCCCACCGAGTTTGTGTAATCGGTCTTACCGAGATTACGTTATGCCCTAACCCTAACCGAATCGGTCCCACCGAGTTGCATTCCGGTCCCACCGAAAACCCTAACGGTCACATTATTTGCTAAATCGGTCCGACCGAGTTTAATGATTCGGACCCACCGAGTTTGGTAAATTGTGTGTAACGGTTAGATTTTGTGTGCAGGCTATATATACCCCTCCACCTCCTCTTCATTCGTGGAGAGAGCCATCAGACTGAACCTACACTTCCAGCATCCTATTTCTGAGAGAGAACTACCTACTCATGTGTTGAGGCCAAGATATTCCATTCCTACCATATGAATCTTGATCTCTAGCCTTCCCCAAGTTGCTTTCCACTCAAACCCTCTTACCACCAGATCCAAATCCTATGAGAGAGAGTTGAGTGTTGGGGAGACTATCACTTGAAGCACAAGAGCAAGGAGTTCATCATCAACGCACCATTTGTTACTTCTTGGAGAGTGGTGTCTCCTAGATTGGCTAGGTGTCACTTGGGAGCCTCCGACAAGATTGTGGAGTTGAACCAAGGAGTTTGTAAGGGCAAGGAGATCGCCTACTTCGTGAAGATCTACCGCTAGTGAGGCAAGTCCTTCGTGGGTGACGGCCATGGTGGGATAGACAAGGTTGCTTCTTCGTGGACCCTTCGTGGGTGGAGCCCTCCGTGGACTCATGCAACCGTTACCCTTCATGGGTTGAAATATCCATCAACGTGGATGTACGATATCACCACCTACCGGAACCATGCCAAAAACATCCGTGTCTCCAATTGCATTTGAATCCTCAAATCCCTTCCCATTACATTCTTGCAAGTTGCATGCTTTATTTTCCGCTGCTCATATACTCTTTGCATGCTTGCTTGCTATATGTTGTGAATGTTAAACTTGTGCCTAAACTCCACTCAAACTTTAAAGATAATTAAAAACTGCAACTTTGGTACTTAGTGTCTAATCACCCCCCCCCCCCTAGACACCTCTTCTCAAGGTCCTACATCACCCCATCAAGGTCGTCTCAGCCTACCGTTTGGAGAGGGTACTCAGGAGTTCCAACTCCGCTGGAAGGGTCGCTGAATGGAACATCGAGCTGCAAGCATTTCAGTTGGAATTCAGCATGACCAGGGTCGTCAAAGGAGCCGCACTTGCAGATTTCGTGGCAGAATGTACAGAGGCGCCAGGGCTTGAGGCAGGCGAAGATCAATCACGTTCCCCAGAAAGCGAGGCACCAGACGGCTGGGTTATGTACTTCGACGAAGCATTCTCATGACATGGCGTGGGGGCTGGTGCAGTGCTTATATCCCCCACCCAGGACAAGCTCTATTACGCCGTGCAGCTCTGTTTTCAGCAGGGCGAGAAGGTCTCCAACAACATAGCAGAATACGAGGGCCTCATAGCAGGCTTAAAAGATGCAGCAGCTCTGGGGGTGAAGCGCCTCGTTATCAAGGGGGACTCACAGCTCCTCGTCAACTTCTACAACAAAGTGTATGAGCCAAGGGACGGGCACATGGAAGCGTACCTTGCGGAGGTGCGCAGAATGGAAAAGCAATTTTGGGGGCTGGAGTTGCAGCATGTGCCCCACGGCACCAACCAAGAGGCTGATGACATCGCCAGGACGGCATCAAGGCGGCTGCCTCAAGAGCCTGGTGTTTTCGAGGAACGACCCTTCAAGCCCTCGGCAGCACTGATGTTGTCTAGCACAGTGCAACCTCGGGAAGAGCTCCCTCAACCACCTGCCACAGGAGCCCCAGCCTGTGGCCCAACATCGGGAGCACTCCTGCTCCTAGTGCTGGAGCCTCAGGAGGGGTGCTGGAGTACGGAATTCAAGGACTACCTGATGCAAGGTACTCTACTAGAGAAGGAGGAGGACGCGGAACATGTAGCCCGGCAAGCCACGGCCTACTGCATCCAAGACAGAGAGCTCTACTAGAAGCGGCCAAACGATGTTTCCCTGTGTTGCATCTCCAGGGAACAGGGGAAGGAGTTACCGGCTGACATACACGGTGCAGATTGTGGACACCACTCTTCATCGCGGACCCTCATCAGCAAGGCGTTTCGCAGCGGGTTTTACTGGCCTACAACACTCAACGAAGCAATCAAACTGGTGAAGGCTTGCGAAGCCTGCCAATTGCATGCCAAGCAGATTCATCAGCCAACTCAGGGCCTGCAGACCATCCCAGTCTCATGGCCGTTCGCGGTCTGGGGGCTAGATATCTTGGGCCCGTTTCCTCGAGCGCCTGGGGGCTACCGCTACCTTTACGTCGCCGTCGACAAGTTCACCAAGTGGGCGGAGGTGGAAGCCCTCTGCACCATCCCAGCTGGTTCTGCAGTCAAGTTCATCAAGGGCCTCGTGAGCCGATTTGGGGTCCCTAATCGCATCATCACCGACAATGGTTCACAGTTTACCAGCAATCTCTTCAAACATTTTGTGCTAACCTTGGAACGCAGATATGCTACGCTTCGGTGGCACATCCCTGGAGTAACGGCCAGGCTGAACGCGCCAACGCATAGGTCCTGAATGGCCTCAAAACCAGGACCTTCAAGAAGAAGCTAGAGGCCGGCGGCAGGGGCTGGTATGATGAGCTCCAGTCCGTGTTGTGGTCCATCCGCACTACCGCCACCAAGTCGACTGGTGAGACCCCGTTCTTCCTCGTCTACAGAGCAGAGGCGGTCCTCCCTCACGAGGTCAGGCATCGCTCCACGCGGGTCCTGGCTTTTGATGAAGCGCAGCAGGATGCCATGCAGGCGATGGACCTCGCGCTGGGGGAGGAACACCGTTGGGAGGCCGCGCTACGAGCAGCAAGATACCAGCAGGCGCTGCGGCGGTACCTCTGCCGCAACATACGCCCCAGGACTGTTGAGGTAGGTGACCTCGTGCTCAGGCGGGTGCTCTCCAGGGAAGGGCTGCACAAGCTCTTGCCCATGTGGGAGGGCCCGTTCAAGGTTGTTCATGTTTCCAGACCTGGCGTCGCGCGCTTGGAGACCCAGGAAGGGGTGCCCATTCCGAACGCGTGGAACATTCAGCACCTCCGGAGGTTCTACCCTTGAAAGAAGGCCTGGTGCCTGTGAAGAAGGGCCTAGTGCCTATAAAGAAGGCCCGGTGCCTATGAAGCTCTCCACCCCAATAAAGGCCCAGTGCCTGTGAAGAAGGCCCATCGCCTGTGAAACTCGCCGCCCCATGTAAGGCACGGTGCCTGTGAAAAAGGCCCAACGCCTATGAAGCTCGCCACCCGTGACACTCTCACGTAATAATGAGTTGGGGCTGTACATGTCCCGGAGTCTCCGGAGTGCCTCCTTTGGGCCTCGGGGGCTCCCTCCCACGCCAACTGGCAGCACTTAGCTCCGGGCTAGTCAGAAGACATCGAAGTCTAGACTAGGTGCCGGACGTGGCTTTTCATTTGCTTTCCGCAGTTGGCTTGTTCTCCCTCGTTTGAACTTTTATTGGAGTTGCTTCTAGTGTTGTTTGCCGTCCCCTGCCCCTGTTCTCTGTCTGGCTTTCGCTCGAGTCGTTCCCTTTCTCGCAAGACTTGCGAGGGGGCTACGCGGGCGCACTCATGAACCTTTTCTCTCCTGATTTCGTGAGGCTCCCTCACTCAAGTTCACAGCGGGAGCACCCCTCCCGGTCCATGCCCCATGGGTATCGCGATGCAAACGCTGGACCTAAGTTGGCCACCCTCGCGACAAAGGTTCGAAAACTATTCTCCCGACTGATCTTTGTAGGCCTTAAGACGCCCAGTGAGGCCTCAGGCGAGTACCTCGCGAGGCGGAAACTACGGCGAACCTCCCGAGCTAAGTTGTTCCTACGCGCAAGCACATAGCCGCAACACCATAACATAGCACGGGAACGATAAAAATCGCATGATAATTAGGGATGATAGTCTTGCACGCCCCCTCCCACGGGGTTCCATACTTCTCTCTCTCTCCATGCAGGAAAAGGAGGCAAACAAAATAAATGCGGCGTCACCCGCAACGGCTCGCGAGGAGGGATCCGCACCACCCTCCCGATCTCAATCAGACTCCTCGCGCTTCACTGAGGCGAGACGGTGGGACGACCCGCTACCACCCCCAAAGTGGGTGCGGCGACGTCGTGGCTGATCGCAGCCACCGCTGGAGGAGCCGCTGAAGCTTTTCGAGCTATGGACGCCGCCAGGAGCGGGCTCGCCTTCGCCCTCATCACGGCCGTCGCCAGGGCCAAGCGCCCTGTCACCGTCATCGTCTTCGGGGCAGCACCCAACACGGTGGCCGTCTTATCCGAACACCCTCACGTAGAGGGTCGCGTCGCCATCGAACTTCAAGTGGAGGGTGCACCACCGGCCTAGGCCACGCGCGTGGGCAAATGTCTGCCAGCCATGGGCCAGGGCCATGTTCCCGGCGACGAAGATCTCCATCGCGACCCAGGAGGCCCTGCTGCAACATCCATTCGCCTGGAGCCAGAGCCCGCCAGGGGCATCAGCCGGCAGTTTGTCGGCAAAGAAGCGGCTCTTCGTGGGCGCCATGGGACATGGCGAGCAACTGGAGCAAGGAGGAAGAAGAAGCAGGCGGCGGGAAGGGAGATGTGCAACGGGGTGCCTGCGCCCCTCCACACTTATAGTCCAGAGAAGGCCAACCGTCGGCCTCCATGATCACAGGTAATCATGACTCTTTTTTCATGCAGCAGGGACTCGTCAAATTGGGTAGTTGCCGAGGCAGCGTGCGGAAGCGGAGACGCCCACGTCCAATCAACCGCCACGCGACGACTAAGGCCGCAGGCTCTTGAGGCCCATGGCGCTCCACACTTGCCCTTTGGCTTCGCTGCTAAGCCAAGTCCAAGCGCGCCTTGGGCCCGGGGGCTACTGTCGGCATTCTATGAATGGGGGTCCCCAGACTTGCCTGCCTGCGCCCTGCGACGTGGCTCAAGAAGTGGCCTAGTATGGCTCGTCTTCATCAACCCAAGCCCAAGACCCTCGCGAGTGGCCAAGCCTCGCGGGGTGGACGATGCAAGGCTTCCTCAGCAGCGGCCTCACCAGGCAGGCTCACGAGGAGGCGGAGAGATCAATGCAAGGAGTACCTTGCAAGGTGCTCGTGACGCAAGCCATGACGATCGATACTAGGCGGGCGCCCGGAGGGCGCCAGCCGGTGCAGTGTCCTCATTTCCTCTTTGGTGGCGCGGAGTACAGAGGCATCAGGCAAAGGTTTCCCTATCGGTGCAACAAGACCAAGACCAGCAGAGCGACAGGACGAAGGTCACACTGGAGCCCAAGACTGCGTCATCACCAGTGCCTTTGGCAGTCGAAGACCAACTTTAGTTAGGATAACTTGTACTAGTTGTCCCCCTTCAAAATGGCCGTTGTTGGCTCCCTTCCCGCTCAATATTTGGGAAGAGGACGAGGGCCTCTATAAATAGAGATAGCCACCACCGTAGAGAGGGGATCGAGTTCTAACCTAGAGCCAACAGAGACGGAGCCATTCCTCTCCAAGCACACCACCACAAGAACACCCCTCGCGAGGCTGTTATTTCTCTGCATTGTTCATCATCAGCCCAGAGGCAATCCACCACACCACACACTAGAGTAGGGTATTACACCACAACGGTGGCCCGAACTAGTATAAATCTTGTGTCCCTCGTGTTGTTCATCGAGTAGCTTAGATTCGCGACGAGGCTTCGGGGCGTGGATCGGTAGGGAGAAGATCTTCGTGCGCACCCCAGAGTTTGAACCTTAAGGGTTTTGCCGGAACCCGATATCCGACATAAATCAATGCACGTACGAAGTGAATCATCCTTCTTAGAGACTATGACCACATTGGCAAGCCACTCGGAGTGTTAGATCTCTCGGATGAACTCTGCTACTAGGAGCCGAGCCACTTCCTCGCAAATCGCTTTTCTCTTCTGCATGGCGGACCGTCGAAGATTCTCTTTGACGGGTTTTGCCTTCGGATCGACACGCAAATGATGCTCAGCCAGTCCCCTAGGTACACCCGGCATGTTAGAAGGTTTCCATGCAAAGATGTCCCAGTTCTCACGGAGGAACTGGATGAGCACTTCTTCCTATTTGCTGTCAAGCGTTGTTGAGATATGAGTCGGTGCAACATTGGGATCGGTCGGGTGAATATGAATCGGCTTCGTTTCTCTAGACGACTAAAATGCAGAGGCTGTGGCATGCTTCTTAGCCCGTAAGAAATCACTCAGATCTGCATTTTTCTGATACTCCAGCAATTCAACTACTGCCATTGGTGCATCGGCAATTTTGGAACCCTTTTGGAAGCATTCCTCTGCTTTCTGCCGATTGCCAGTGACTGTGATCACACCTCTGGGGCCAGGAATCTTCAGCTTGAGGTACACGTAACATGGTCGAGCCATAAAATGCGCATAGGCAGGCCAACCCAGAATAAAATGATAAGCACTCTGGAAATCCACAACTTCAAATGTCAACTTTTCCTTACGGTAATTCTTGGAATCACCGAAAACCACGTCAAGGGCAATCTAGCCGAGTGATTCGGCTTTCTTTCCAGGGATAACACCATGACAACTCATATTGCTCTCACTAAGTTTGGTCATCGGAATGCCCATCCCCCTCAAGGTTTCAGCATAAAGGATATTCAGGCCGCTACCACCATCCATTAGCACTTTGGTCAGTCGAGTGCCTTCGACCACTGGGTCAACCACCAACGCTTGCCTCCCATGGGTGGCTATACGCGTCGGGTGATCAGACTGGTCAAATGTGATGGCTTTTTGTGACCATTTCAGGTATGTGGTCGTCGTTGCCGGAGCAACCATATTTACTTCTCTGTTGATAACTTCCAATCGACTTTTGCTCTCAACATCAGCAAAAATCACCAGGGTGGAATTGACTTTAAGATATCCATCATCTTCCTCTTTGTCCTTGTCCTTGTCCGACTCTTTCTCCTTCTCACTGGGTTGTTTATCTCGGAATTGTTGGATCAAGAGTCGGCATTGTCGAGTGGTGTGTTTAGGATAAATCAGATTACCCTCTTCATCCTTCTTCATATGAATATGACATGGTAAATCCAACACATCATTTCCCGCTTGATCTTTTACCTTCTTAGGGGTCTAGGGCCCATTAGGTTTTCCTTTAAACTTTTTTTGAACCACTGCCGCAATTTCACCGGGTGCTCCAGTCTCGGCCTTACGTTTCTGTTTCCGTTTCAAATTACCCCCGCCGGCGTCTTGGCCGACTGGTTTACCCTTTCCGCTGCGGAGCCGATCCTCTTATTCCCCGTTAGCGTACCGGCTGGCTATTTCCATCATTCGAGTCAGAGTAATATCTCCTGTCCAACCGAACTTCAGGACTAGCTCTCGATATTTAATGCCTTCCTTGAAGGCACACATTGCTTGATGCTCAGATACATTTTCCACTGTGTGATGCAAAGTGGTCCACCTATGAATGAAATCCCTTAGAGTCTCACTCGGTTTCTGCATACAATGCTACAATTCTATCAACCCTGCTGGCCGCTTGCAAGTACCTTCAAAAGTTCTGACAAATACTTGGGCAAGTTCTTCCCAACTGAATATACTACCCGGCGCTAACTGAGTCAACCACGCTCTGGCTGACCCTTCCAACATCAGAGGAAGATGCTTCATAGCCACTTCATCATTTCCACCACCAATCTGCACAGCCACTCGGTAATCCTCAAGCCAAGTTTCTGGCTTGGACTCTCCGGTGAACTTGCTGACTCCAGTCGCCAACGTGAAGTTGGGATGAATGACTGCAGCCCTGATAGATCTGCTGAAACATTCTGGACCTGAAACATGAACTCTGCAGCCAGTCGGACGATCTATGTCGCGGTCTTCTCTGTATGCTCTGTTCCGGTCGACTAGACCTTGAATGAGAATAGATCTCGCATCAAAGCCTGGCTCTCTTGAGTCGGCCGGGACCCTGCGCTCGCCACTATGAAGGCGTCTGTCATCGTATTGCCGAGGCACATATGACCCACTCCTCGGAGGAGGTGTGGGCAATCAACGACGGTCATCACGGCCAAGTCGGAGATCATATTGCCCCTAGTTCATGTACTGATCCTACTATTGCCCACGACCCTCACGCCACAGGGGCGATCTTGGGCTGTGGGCAGACTGAACTGTATCCGCCACCATGGATCTACTATGAATCCTATTCCGCGACTAAGACACCGCTGTGTTCTGTTCTCCTGCTGCCCGGAGTAAGGCCCGAATCTGCATCAACCCTCTTCTAGCCTCCGACTGGGAAGGATGAATTGACTCTGCTATTTGGGTTGCAGCTGTGAGATTTTGAATGGGAGTGCGGTATACCTTCGGTGGTGGCGGAAAAAGCTGTCGTCGACTGGACTCAGGGATCCGTTCCTGAGCACGCCCGTCGAGTGCACGCTGGAGGTTCTCCAGTCGAGTGTGCTCAGCCAAATTTGCCAAGCGCACCTCTTCCAAGGCCCGAGCCTCGGGGGTTTCTCCAACGATGGGGGTGTGGAGTGCATCCATGTTGCGGCGACGAAGTTCTTCCCTCTGCTGCGAAGAGAGGGGTTCGGGATGGTACTCCTCATGGACGCGCGACGGATCACCGCCACCATCCCCGCCGTCTTCGTGGCGGAAACTAGGCGGGCTACATGGTCCGTCGACCATCAAGACTTCAGCCGCAGGGTCGCTGCTATCACACTTTGATGCGGTCTCGACGGAGCCAGTCGACAGGTCGAACAGGCCATAGAGAGTTTCGTCGGGCTCGATTGCCGCGACTTGCTGGGTGGCAGAATGAAGAGCCACCGCGTGTTTCACCCACCGCTAAAGCTGCAACCGACCAAATCGCTTGCGGCGGCAAACAGCGGGAGAGAAGACACCATGGGAGCCGACCGATACTGGGTCGACGGCTGCCGGAGAAGGACGCCGCATACGCACGTGCGAAAGTGCGTCGCCCCTCGGACGGGGAGTGCCTCAACATCAAGGGGAGCTTCCTGAAGCCAGGTGGAGTCGTCGGCGATGGAAACGAGCGCACCGAGATGGATCTCGCGGCCGTCAGCCAATCCACCGTCGGAAACCATGATGATGGGGATCGGAAAAATTGCAACTTCACCAACAAGTCGCTAAGACACCAGCCCCAAGGTGGGCGCCAACTGTCGTGGTCCTCATACTGACAGTAGAAAGGGGGGTAGGTATGGAGAGGCAAGATCTCATCTATGGTGAAGGTGTACACACAAGATTTACGAGTTCAGGCCCTTCGCGGGGGAAGTAATAGCCCTACGTCTCGGTGCCCGGAGGCGGTCGACTGAATAATATGTGTGTGGTGTTACAGGGGGTGTGAACCCTTGTGCCAGAGGAGGGGGTGGCTTATATAGAGTATGCCAGGACCCAAGCCATCCTCCATTACAAGGGGTTCAATGTGCGTAAAGACAAGGCGTTATTGGTAACGCCAACTATAAGTGCTATTAATGACCTTTAAGACTCCAGAGCGAATGCCTGGCCGTTGCAATGCTGAGTGACTCCTGGTCTTTAGTAGGTCGAGTGGTTCCTTGTATGGTCGAGTGACATTAGTTAAGAAGGGTACCTGAGTGATATGATTGGTCGAGTGGATTGCACTCGACACCTTTGACTTGGGGTTCTTTGTCGTCTCTTGGACTTCTTTGCTTCTAGGGTAGTGACCTTGGGTAGGGCGTATAGGTCAGGCCTATGACCCTATCCCGGGTCTGTATCCTCATGACGACCCACAAGGCAGGGGGCGCGCCCAGGGGGGTAGGGCGCGCCCCCCACCCTCGTGGAAGGTGGGTGGCCCCCCTCTGGTGTTTCTTTCGCTCAGTATTTTTTATTAATTCCAAAAATGACTTTCGTGGAGTTTCAAGACTTTTGGAGTTGTGCAGAATAGGACTCTAATATTTGCTCCTTTTCCAGCCCAGAATCCTAGCTGCCGGCATTTTCCCTCTTCATGTAAACCTTGTAAAATAATAGAGAATAGGCATAAGTATTGTGACATAATGTCTAATAACAGCCATAATGCAATCAATATCGATATAAAAGCATGATGAAAAATGGACGTATCATATACCTTGCATATTATGAGACAAAAGGCATTAGCATTACTCCATAAAGCATTATTATACAATAAAACAACATAAATAATAGTAGGAAAACATGATGCAAAATGGATGTATCAACTCCCCAAGCTTAGACTTCGCTTCTCCTCAAGCGAAAACCGAAATTGAAAAACATGTCCACATGCTTAGAGAGAGAGGTGTCGCTAAAAACAAAAATACAGACATAGCAACATCCTATAACTTATTATAACAGCAACAAACTTTAACATAAAACTTTTATCATAGACTGCTCATGAACAAGTGACAATTCATCACAATATCGAAGTATAAAGCATAAACTTTATTGGAAACCAACAAAATATGTTCTCACTCAATTTTGCAACTACAATTCATCATCTTTTCAGGAAGGGTCACGTTTTGGAGCCTTTAGGCAAGTCCACATACCCAACCATCATTTTGTCTTCTATGATTGCTAACACTCACCGCGTACACATGAGAAAAACATTTCAACCGGACACATAGAAAGATAGGGGCTTATAGTTTCGCCTCCCAACGCATTCACCTCAAGGGTGATGTCAACAATAATAACTCATGCTACCCATATTCAACTGGATATATGTGCCTAGATCTTTCCTCAACACATGATGCTTGCCAAAGGAGAAAAATAAAAGGAATAGAGAGAAAAACTTTGACTCTTGCATGAAAGTAAATGCGTGAAAATAAAAGATAGGCCTTCGCTGAGGGAAGGAGAGGTTGCCATGCACTTTTTGTTTGTATGCTCAACCCCTTAATGCAAGGGAACGTCACATTATATTGCCCCTTGTGATGGAAACCTTTATTATGCACTCTGTCGCTTTTATTCGTCACCATCACAAGTTCGTATAAAATGCTCAATTTTCCCTTACACTAAATGATCTCACTTTTTTAGAAGCAATTTTTATTGCCCTTTTTGCACAGATGACAACTTACTTGAAGGATCTTACTCAATCCATAGGTAGGTATGGTGGACTCTCAAACTAGATTTGGGTTTAAGGATTTGGATGCACAAGTAGTATCTATAATTAGTGCAGAATTTTTGGCTAGCAAAGATAGGGGCAAGCACCACATGTTGAAGGATCTATGACAATGTAACTTCTATGTGAATATGAACAAACATAATTCATCAAGTTGTCTTTCTTGTCCAACATCAACAGTTTTGGCATATAATATTTTGATGGGTGCTCACAATCACAAAAGATTTCTAGGATAGTGTATTTGTATGTGAATCTTTTCTTCCCTTAGTAATTCTTTCATGAGTGGCACCATTGACCAATGCTATGTTTGTCAATCTACAACAAAATTTACTACCTACACTTTTCCTTGTGTAATGTCATCACTTACCATAAGGTTAGCATATGATCTTTTCATTTATTTCATTTCTTTTTATTGAAACAAGAGAGTAAAGAAGGAAAAACTAAAACTAAACTTTATTATATATTTCTCACACGATTACAAGGATTGGTCAATAAGCAAGCTCTCAAAAAGAAAGGATTGAACTAAACTTATATTCATCTAATAGTAAAAGATAACCATGGATCAAACTAAGAAAGTAAAGACAAAAGATAGTGGAGATGATACGATACAGGGGTACCTCCCCCAAGCTTGGCGAAAGCTAAGGGGATTGCCCATACCCGATATTCAGTTTTCTTTTGGTGGTGAAAGAAGGAGGTGGTGGTAATGAAGTAGTAGGTTTGTCTTTCTTCCTTAGCTTACGCTTGAGGATGGAATTCTCATCTTTCAGTTCACGGATTCTAATACCCCAGTATTACTCTACAGTAATCCCCCTCTAATGGAAGCCTTGACATCATGCTTTACTAAGCCAAAATGCCACTTGTCTAAAATCTGCTTCAAATTCAAACGCATGTCAAATATTTATTTCACGTGCCATGCAAACAAAATAGTTCATCCCATGGAAAATAATCTCTAAATATGTGTCATGTTGAAACCAACATTTTTGCAATTCCCAATTTGCCCCTGGGAATTTATTCTCTGGTCTAGCATCATTTTAAAATGGCCTTTTCATTTTCTATAAAAATGCTTGAACAATTCCATTGGCTCTAAAACTTTCTATGCAACACCACAATGTTGTTCTTGAATTATGTACCAGATTTCATGTTTGACTAAATTCATTTATGTCACTCGAGTTAATACGAAACAGTAACTAACTTAGATACATGAAAGGAAAATAGGAAATTACTGTGCATCTGGGACCTAGTGACCACAGAGCACTTTCGTCCCAACCCACACCCCACTTGCCCCCCATCTCCAGCTAAAGAAGCAGGGGTGGCCGTGGGGCTCATCCACCGGCGCCATTGTCGGCGATGCACATGTGCTAGCCATCTGCCGTCTCCCCCGAGGCTATAAGGCAGCCCCGACGCTCTCCTCTCTCCCTTGACGAACCCTAGATCGAGCCTGACCCCCCTGGACCTCACATCTCTTTCTCCTCGAATTCTATGCTTGCACCCGAGGAGGAAGGTCTACGCGCCCCGCCGTCAGCGCACTTCCACGCCACCCTGAACTGCGCCACGACGTCCGGCTGCTCTGTTGTTGTCGTCCACGTCTCCTCATCCCGTTGGATGGAGCCAAGCCGCCTCATCGACGAATCCCGCCTCCATCTTCTTCCCCTACAGCCGTCGTCGAACGCCGCCTCGATTCGCCACCGTCTAGCCTCCCCGAGCACACTCTAGCACACCTGCAGGACCGCGGTGAGCCCCCACATCAATCCCATCCACTCCCTGCTCTTTCCCTTGCTCGTAGCCGTCGAACCGCGGTGAACACCACTGCTCCAACGCCATCCTCGGCCTCCCTGAGACCTCCTCGACACCCACTGTGAGCATCACGACTGATTCCCTCTTCCTCCCTCGGATTTCAACATTGTAAACCGCTCCCGCACCTTCCCGAGGCCACGTCGGTGCTCCTGCGCACGAGCGATCGCCCCTGGGTCACGCCCAAGCGTACCATCCCCCGCGGCCACCGACGCGATCACCACCTGCTGCCGTGCGCGCTCGTCCTCCCTCACAGCATGCTCGCACGCTCGCATCAGTGCGCGCCCACCCGCGTACGGCTGCGACCCCGCCGCGTCCAACATGCGCCCGCGCTCCCCATTGCTTGCCGACGAGTCCGACCCGCGGCCGCTCGCACCGGCTGCCGGCGGTCGCAGCTGCTGCCCTGCCCGCAGCTGCTTGCTGCAGCTGCGCCTCGCGTTTGCCTCACGCAGCCCCGCTGCTGCCCGCAGCCATGCGCCCGCGTTCGCCCGAAGCCGCCGTCACCGCCATTTCTCATCGCCAACGCCTCTGCTAGCCACCTTCACCCGTTCCAATGCTGTAGTTCAATGCGCGGAGGAGTAGCCGTTCGAACGCAGCAAGAATCACATGAAATGGCCCTGTGTAGAGCAAATCTGAGCCTCGCCGGTGAAGAACCACCGCGGGAGAACTCGCTAGCGCGATTCCGGCATCACCCCTGACCTGGCCTAACTAGTGGGCCCCTCTCGGCTACTGGCAACTAGGTCCCATGGGCCCAGTTGACTAGTTGACTTGGTCAACATGCTCACTAGGCAGCCCCAGTCGCTGACTGGTGGGCCCCAATTGACCAGTCAACTGCTCAGCCGCCGCTCACGCCAGTCATGCATCATGTTGACGTCATATGCCATTTCTGGAATTCTGTTAATTTAGATAAACTCAGAAAATTGGTAAAACTTTGATAAATCATAGAAATTAAACTGTAGCTCCGACGGGAAAACTTTATACATGAAAGTTGCTCAGTCCGACAAGAACCCAACCATGCCATCTGTTTCCGTGTCAAAACCCTCTACAGAGGTGAATGATGATGTTATGTACCTAGGGTAGCGTCATGGACATGTCTAAGCTACCCTACCCAAGGACATCTCTAGAAGAAACTACCTATCAGTCGACCTAGAGGTGATCCACTCGACCGACTCTAGGACACTCGACGATGAAGATAACCACTCGACCATGAAGCTAACCACTTGACGGCCAGGAGACCTAAAGTCACTCTACACGCAATGGTCTGTCATTAAGTAGCTTTAATAGTCTTCATAGCACTTTATGTGGGCGTTACCAGTAACCCCCTGTCTTAATGCACTTTAAACCTTGCATAACTGAGGGCCGAAGGGGTCTGGCGAACTCTATATAAGCCACCCCCCTCCTCAGTGTAAAGGGTTCACACCCCTGTAATTCATACACCTATAATCCAGTCGACCACCTCCGGGCTCTGAGACGTAGGGCTGTTACTTCCTCCGAGAAGGGCCTGAACTCGTAAATCTCTCGTGTATACAACTACTCCATAGTTAGGATCTTGCCTCTCCATACCTACCCCCTTTCTACTGTCAGACTTAGAACCACGACAGTTGGCGCCCACCGTGGGGCAGGTGTCTTAGCGACTTATTGGAGAAGTTGCAATTTTTCCGATTTCTTTCATCATGGTTTCAGGCGGAGTTTTGGTCGAGGGCCGCAAGATCCGTCTCGGCGCGCTCATGTTCATCGCCGACGACTCTGCTTGGCTTTAGGAGGCTCCACTCGACATCGACGCGCTCCGGGTCCGCGGAGCGACACACTTTCGCGCGTGTGTCCGCGACGTCCTCCCTCCCTGCTTCTCGCCGGCGCAAGCACTCTAGTCAGTCGAGGCTTCAGCGGTGGGTGAGGCACGTGGTGGCTCGCCAGTCGACCACCCCCCAAGTTGCGGCTATTGAGCCCGACGAATCTCTCTACGGCCTGTTCGACCTATCGACTGGCTCCGTAGAGAATGCATCCGAGTGCGACAGCACTGATCCAGCGGCGGAGGTTCTGATGGTCAATGGACCACGCAGTCCCCCTGGCTTCCCCCGTGCTGACGAAGGAGACGGTGGAGGCGACCCAGCGTAGGTCCACGAGGAGTATCAACCCAAGCCACTCACTTCGCTGCAAAGACAAGATCTTCGCCGCCGGAACATGGATGCGCTGCATACTCCTATCATTGGAGAAACCCCCAAGGCTCGCGCCTTGGAGGATGCGCGTTTGGCCAACCTGGCTGAGCGCACTCGACTGGAGAACCTCCAATGAGCACTCGACGAGCGTGCATGGCAACGGGACCCGGACTCCAGTCGACGCCAGCTCTTTCCACCACCTACTCAGGTATATCGGACTCCAATCCAGAATTTAGCAGCTGCAGCCCGTATAGCAGAGTCAATTCAGCCTTCCCAGTCAGAGGCTAGCAGAGGCTTGATGCAGATCAGGGATTTGCTCCGGGCGGCAGGAGATCAAAATTCAGCCGTATCACAGTCGTGGAACAGGATTCATAGCAGATCCGTCGCTGCGAATTCAGTCCAGTCGGCCCATAGCCCAAGATCGCCCCCGCGGCGTGAGGGACGTGGAGGTCGACCTGATCAGTTCGATGACCGATTCGACCGCGATGATCAGCGTCGAGTGCCCACTCCTCCCCCAAGGGGTGGGTCGTACGCCCCTCGACAGCAAGATGACAGGCGCCAGCACAGTGTTGGACGAAGGGTTCCAGCTGACCCCAGAGAACCGGGCTTTGATGCGAGATCCATTATCGTTCAGGGTTTAGTCGACCGGAACAGAGCTCACCGAGACGGTCATGATAGAGATGCGCCCACCAGCAGTAGAGTTCATGTTTCAGGACCAGAGTGTTTTAGCAGAGCCATCAGAACAGGGAGTTAAGTTTGAAGTTCGGTCGGACCGGAGACATGTCTCTGAGTCGAATGATGGAGATTGCCACCAAATATGCCAATGGTGAAGAAGAGGGCCGACTCCGGAGTGGCAAGTACAAACCGACTGCTCATGAAACCGGAGGAGGGAACTCCAGTCGGAAGCAGAAGCGGAAAGCCGAGCCAGCTGATCCTGGAGAAGCCTTGGCCGTGACTCAGGGCAAGTTTAAAGGAAAGCCCAAAGGATCTTGGAACCCCAAGAAGGTGAAGGACAAGGAAGGAAACGATGTGATGGATTTACCATGCCACATCCACACGAAGAAAGACAAGGAGGGTAACTTCATTTACCCGAAACATACCACTCGCCAGTGCCGGCTCTTAATCCAGCAGTTTCAGGGGAAACATCCCAAGGATAAGGAAAAGGAGTCGGACAAGGTTGAGGACAAAGAGGACAGTGATGAAGGATACCCCCATGTCAATTCCACCCTGATGATTTTTGCTGATGTTGAGAGCAAAAGTCGATTGAAAGTTATTAACCGTGAGGTAAATATGGTTGCTCCGGCGACACCCAGTTATCTGAAATGGTCCAAGACCGCCATCACGTTCGACCAGTCTGATCATCCGACACACATAGCCACCCCTGGGAGGCAAGCTTTGGTGGTCGACCCAGTCGTCGAAGGCACTTGACTGACTAAGGTTCTGATGGATGGTGGCAGCAGCCTGAATATATTGTATGTGGAGACGCTGAAGGGAATGGGCATTCCGATGTCCAGACTCAGTTCCAGCAACATGAGTTTCCATGGAGTCATTCCTGGGAAGAAGGCTGAGTCACTCGGCCAAATTGCTCTTGATGTGGTTTTCGGCGATTCAAAGCATTTCCGCAAGGAAAAGCTGACATTTGAGGTTGTGGATTTCCAGATTGCCTATCATGCTATTTTGGGCAGGCCAGCTTACGCATGTTTTATGGCTCGACCATGTTACGTGTACCTCAAATTGAAAATGTCCGGCCCCAAAGGTGTGATCACTGTTACTGGTAATCGCAAGAAGGCGGAAGAGTGCTGTCAGAAAGGCTCAAAGATTGACGATGCTCAGATGGTAGCAGAAGAGTGGCAGGAACACCAGAAAAATGCAGACCCGAGTGATTTGTTGCGAGCTAAAAAGCCTGCTATAGAGTCGGCGTTTCAATCGTCCGGTGAGACAAAGCCAGTTCACATCCACCCGACCGACCCCAGCCCTGCCCCAACTCATATCTCCACAACACTCGACTCTAAATAGGAAGAAGCGCTCATCCAGTTCCTCCGTGAGAACTGGGACATCTTCGTATGGAAGCCTGCTGACATGCCGGGTGTTCCCAGGGGGCTGGCTGAGCATCATCTACGAGTCGACTCAAAGTTAAAACCTGTCAAAGAACATCTTCGACGGTCTGCCGTCCAGCAGAGAAAGGCCATTAGCGAGGAGGTGGCTCGGCTCCTGGCAGCAGAGTTTATCCGAGAAATTTACCACTCCGAGTGGCTCGCCAATGTCGTCATGGTCCCCAAGAAGGACAAGTCACTTCGCATGTGCATTGATTTCAAACATATCAATCCGGCCTGCCTAAAAGATCATTTTCCTCTTCCCCGCATCGACCAAATAGTCGACTCAACTGCGGGATGTGAGCGCCTGTCTTTTTTAGAAGCTTATTCCGGTTACCATCAGATCCGTCTGTATGGACCCAACAAAATCAAAACAACTTTCATCACTGCATGCGGGTGCTTCTGCTATGTCACCATGCCATTCGGCCTCAAGAATGCTGGAGCCACATTCACGAGGATGATTCAGAAGTGTTTACTCACTCAAATCAGTCGGAATGTGGAAGCATACATGGATGATATTGTGGTCAAATCACGGAAGGGTTCTGACCTGTTAACTGACCTTGCTAAAATATTTGCCAATCTCAGGAGGTATGATATCAAGCTTAAGCCATCAAAGTGCACATTCGTAGTTCCTAGTGGAAAGTTACTCGGTTTTCTCGTCTCCGAACGAGGAATCGACGCCAACCCAGAAAAAGTTGGTACTATACTCCGAATGAAACGCCCTGTGCGTGTGCATGATGTCCAGAAGCTTACTGGATGCTTGGCCGCGTTAAGTCGATTCATCTCTCGCCTCGGTGAAAAGGCATTGCCTCTTTACCGACTAATGAAGAAGTCAGACAAGTTCGAGTGGACTCTAGAAGCTGATGCAATGTTTGCAGAGCTAAAAGCTCTGCTCTCCACCCAGCCGGTGCTTGCTGCTCCAATCTGCAGAGAGCCTTTGTTGCTTTACCTTGCAAAAATAGGACAAGTCGTCAGCATAGTACTTACGGTCGAGCGGGAAGAAGAAGGGAAAGCCTTCAAAGTGCAGCGCCCAGTATATTATCTTTCCGAAGTGTTGACCCCATCGAAGCAAAGATACCCTCATTATCAGAAGCTTGTATATGGGATTTACATGACCACGAAGAAGGTTGCTCATTATTTCTTTGATCATTCCATTACAGTCGTTAGCGACGCCCCATTGTCAGAGATTCTGCACAACAGAGATTCAACTGGTCGAGTGGCAAAATGGGCGATTGAACTCCTTCCCCTTGATATCAAGTTTGAGGCAAAGAAAGCCATTAAGTCCCAAGCAGTAGCAGATTTCATCGCCGAGTGGGTTGAATAGCAACTACCGACTCAAGTTCACTCGGAGAATTGGACCATGTTCTTTGACGGTTCTAAGATGTGCTGGGGTAGTTTTGGTTTCCCCCGAGGACATAAGCTCAGATATGTGCTCCAGATCCACATTGATTCCTCCAACAATGAAGCAGAATATGAAGCACTTTTGTATGGGTTGTGCATGGCCATCTCACTCGGCGTCTGTCGCCCTATGGTTTATGGCGACTCAGATTTGGTGGTCAATCAGGTGATGAAGGAGTGGGACGTCAGAACCCCGGCCATGACTGGTTACTGCAATGCAGTAAGAAAGTTGGAAAAGAAATTAGAGGGGTTAGAGCTTCATCATATACCCCGACTGAAGAATCAAGCAGCCGATGATTTGGCAAAGATAGGTTCCAAGAGAGAAGCCATTCCCAGTGGTGTGTTTTTGGAACATATCCACACATCGTCAGTTAAAGAGGACCCTTTCACCAAAGAAGCCTCGCAGCCAAAAAGTACCACGGATCCGACTGAAGTTGAGGTCCCAGCCGTGGTCGACCTTATCATGGAAGTTTTGGTTATCACTCCCGACTGGACAGTGCATTACATTGCATATATCCTAAGGAAAGAGCTCCCAAAGAATGAAGAAGAGGCTCGACAGATCGTCCGTCGATCCAAGGCCTTTACTATCATGAAGGGACGGTTGTACAGAGAAAGCGCGACTGGAGCCAGTCAGAAATGCATAACGCCGGAAGAGGGTCGAATAATTCTCAACAACATCCACTCGGGGACCTGTGGCCATCATGCATCCTCTCGGACTATTGTGGCTAAAGCATACCGAGCGGGATTTTACTGGCCAAGAGCAAATGAAATGGCAAAGGAGATAGTCGGCAAGTGTGAAGGATGTCAGTTTTACTCCAATGTGTCACACAAGCCCGCCTCGGCCTTGAAGACAATTCCACTCGTCTGGCCTTTCACTGTATGGGGATTGGATAAGGTTGGACCACTGAGAATAGGCAGAAGCGGCTTCACCCATGTGCTAGTGGCAGTCGACAAGTTCACTAAGTGGATTGAAGCGAAACCCAACAAGAATTTGACGTCGGCACTGCTATCAGCTTCATCAGGGAGTTGATATTCAGATATGGAGTTCCACATAGCATCATCACTGATAATGGGTCAAACTTTGATTCCGAAGAATTTAGAGCCTTTTGCACATCTCAGGGCACACGAGTCGACTATGCTTTAGTCGCTCACCCCCAGTCGAATGGACAGGCAGAACGACCAAATGGTTTAATTCTCAAAGGGCTGAAACCCCGACTGATGCGCGATCTCAAGCACGCGGCTAGTGCATGGGTCGACGAACTTCTGTCAGTACTTTGGGGATTAAGAACCACACCTAATCGGTCGACTGGGAGAACCCCGTTCTTCTTGGTCTATGGAGTTGAAGCAGTCTTGCCGAGTGACCTGCTTCATAACGCACCCTGAGTCGAACTCTACACTGAAGATGAAGCAGAGCAAGCCCGACAAGACACAGTCGACCTCCTAGAAGAATAAAGAGAGATGGCAATGATCCGATCAACCATTTATCAGCAGGACTTACGTCGTTTCCATGCCAGAAACATCAAGAGTCGAGCCTTCCAAGAAGGAGGTTTGGTTCTCCGAGTGGATCAGCAGAAGCCACACAAGCTTGCTCCTACTTGGGAAGGTCCCTTCATCGTTACCAAAGTTCTCCACAATGGAGCATACCGCCTTCACAATGTTGGTCACCAGATTGACGAACCCCGAGCTTGGAACGCGGAGCTGCTCCGCCCCTTTTATACTTAAGTGTAGACTCGGATGAGATGTAATAAAAGTACTTCCGTAGTTTATTTATCAAAGACAAGAGTGTTATAATTTTCCCAGTGATTGTTGTTACTTTTGTTTACATGAGAAGTCCCCCAGTGGGTGGCTTAGCCGCGAATCCATTTCGCCTAAGTTTGTAAAAATTCCTTGCCGAGTGGCGAGCTAGTCTCCCACTCGGGGGCTTAGCTGCGAATCTGTTTCACCTAAGTACTTTCAAATCCTACCGAGTGGTGAGCCAGCCTCCCACTCGGAGGCTTAGCTGCAGTCCAAGTACTCGCCTAAGTTTAAAAATCCTACCGAGTGGTGAGCCAGCCTCCCACTCGGAGGCTTAGCTGCAGTCCAAGTACTCGCCTAAGTATCTGAAAATCCTACCGAGTGGAGAGCAAACCTCCCACTCAGAGGCTTAGCTGCAGCCCAGTGCCCGCCTAAGTACTTAATACAATGTGCGCTCCGCAAGGAAGATGAGGTGCAGGTCGACTGCTACTCCTTCCGAGCTACGCCACAAATACAATGTGCGTCCCACAAGGAGGGCGAGGTGCAGGTCGACTGTTACCTTCTCCTTCGGAGGTGTGCCACCAAAATTCCTACCGAGTGGAGAGCAAACCTCACACTCGGGGGCTTAGCTGCAGCCCAGTGCTCGCCTAAGTTTTTGAAAATACTACCGAGTGGAGAGCGAACCTCCCACTCGGAGGCTTAGCTGCAGCCCAGTGCTCGCCTAAGTTTTTGAAAATACTACCGAGTGGAGAGCGAACCTCCCACTCGGAGGCTTAGTTGCAGCTCAGTGCTCGCCTAAGTTTTTGAAAATCCTACCGAGTGGAGAGCGAACCTCCCACTCGGAGGCTTAGCTGCAGCCCAGTGCTCGCCTAAGTTTTTGAAAATCCTACCGAGTGGAGAGCGAACCTCCCACTCGGGGGCTTAGCTACAGCCCAGTGCTCGCCTAAGTTTTTGAAAATCCTACCAAGTGGAGAGCAAACCTCCAACTCGGAGGCTTAGCTGCAGCCCAGCGCTCGCCTAAGTATGAAATATATTTCGACTCACAAAGACGACGAGGTACAGGTCAACTGATACCTTCTCCTTCTAACCTCCGCCACAAATACAACGTGCGCTATGTCCCGACCCGCAAGGATGTAGGTCGACTGCAACTTGTACTCCAACCTGCAAGAGTACGTCACGAGCACTAAGATATATCCCGAGTGAAAAGCAATATTCACTTGAAAGCAGATGCAAACTTATTCAACGGTAAAACCAAGTTCAGTTAGCACCCTACAGGTCCAGAGGTGCTCAGGCATCAAGCCTGTCAAAGTTTATCGGTCACAAAACCACTTGGCATTCCGAGGCAAATTTAAGGCATAGAAGTTTTTTACTCCTCCGGTGGAGGACTGTAAGGCGCGACGAACTCATCCAGGTCAATTCCATCAGCAATCCGAGTGGCAGAAGCAATGAATGTCTCCATAAAGGATCGGAAGTCATGCTTTTTAGTATTGGCCACCTTGAGGGACGCCAGCTTTTTCTCTCGTGCATCTTTGCAGTGAACACAGACTAAAGACAGAGCTACGTCAGCACCGCACCTGGCAGAAGACTTCTTCCACTCTTGCACTCGGCCTGGGACTTCATTCAGTCGAGTCATCAAAGACTCGAGGTCGTTCTGAAGCGTCCCTCCTGGCCAGAGTGTCGTGTCGATTCACGATGTTGCTGCCTTTAGCCTGGCCAGATAATCCACCACGCCAGCGACACGGGACTCCAGTCGAAGCACATTCATGGCAGCCTCATCCTTCACTGGAGAGTTGATGGGGTCCAAGCATGTCTCCACTCGGCTGGTCTCTTCCTCAAAGTTTTGGCAGAATTCTGAAAGCACAAGTCAAACATAAACCAACTAATCCGCGATGAATCAACGGTGACAAGTCAGTCGAGTGAAAAAAGGTTACCTTCAAGCATGAGAAATAGCTTCTTGGCGAGCCCTCCCAGATAAGCTTCCAGATCATTCTTCTTCCCCACCAGTTCACTTGCCTTGTCACTCAGAGCGATCTTGTCTTTCTTCAGACGGCTGACTTCCTTGTTGGCCGCGTCGAGAGCGGCTTTCAGGTTGATGTTCTCTTCTTTGAGTTTGTCGACTGAAGCCAGCTTCTCTTCCGCAAGCTTCATTTTATCCAATGCAGCCTTCTGCACCTCAGCAAGTTTCTAGTCCTTCTTCTTCAGAGCCTCCTCCATTTTTTCTGCAAAATGACAAGGAAGTCAGAATCAATAATGTGCGGAAGGAAGGAAACAGTCGTCAAGTTCTCACCAATCGTACCTTTTGCCTCGTCCTTCGCCTTCTGAAAGTTCTCCTGAACAAGTTTCAAGTCAAGGTTGAGCTGAATATATTTCTTTTCCAAATCAGTGTAACTGGCCACGAGCTCGCAGGATTTCTACAAAGAGTCAGCCGACAAACATTAAAAAGAGGTTACTTCCGAGTAACTAAGAGAAAAACAATAAACGTTTCTAAGACTATAGTCGAATCAAAAGATTCAACAGTAGTCTCGGGGACTACACCCAATGGGCGCACTCAGCGTGCCCCCACTAGTTCTACCAACTCGATCCGATCAGTCGACCCAAAAAAAGGAAAGAGAGAGTTCTTCAGACTACAGTCCACTGCCAGCAGTCCACCATAGTCTCGGGGACTACACCTAGTGGGTGCACTCAGCGTGCCCCCACGGGTCCTAATGTTACACTCGACATGGTTCGACCAAACCGAATGAAGAAATGTCAACTACAAAGACTACAGTCGACTGCCAGCAGTCCACCATAGTCTCGGGGACTACACCCAGTGGGTGTGCTCAGCGTGCCCCCACCAGTCTACAAACCCAATTGACACACCCAATGGGTGTATAGACACAAAGATTTTTGGAAAGGAAATCTTCAGATAACATATCCTAACAGAACAGGCAGTTACCAACTAACCTGGACATTGCTCTGAAGGGTTGAGCTTGCATCGTATGCCACTTGGCTGGCTTCCCGGATCGCCTTCACCTGCTCCATCATAATCCCCGCCTGGCGTATAGCCTCTTTAGCTGCGCCCGCCTGGTCCTCTGGGATGTGGTGCGTGGCGAAAAGAGATGGCGGTTCAGCAGTCAACGACGAAGGCCGGGCACTCGTCAGCGGCACAGCGAAGGTCACAGAATGCCGGGCGATGTCGCCACCTTCTTGAACCTGTACCTCAGGTGCTGACGTAGTCTGAGTGGTCTTGCCAGCCGCAGCCTGTCTATTCTTCCTCGCCCTCGGGGGCACCTCGTCATCATCATCAGGGAGATCAATGACGTGATGAGGAGCTGCAAGATAAATCCAGAATTGGAAACAAAGATACAATCGACCAAAAACGAAAACTACAAAGAGAACGTACCGGGGTTGGAGGTGACAGCGTCTTCCATTTCTTGGTCACCATCCTTGGCGGAGGTCTCAGAGGTAGCAGCGCTGCAGATTTCAGAAACCAGTCGGTTAATCGACGAGTTGACCGGAAGTTCGCTCGAGCTGAACAAGGAAACACAAATCCTGCTGATTACCCGGAGATGGTGGGAATGACCATTTTCATTTTGGGCAAGGCCTTCGGCGGCTTGGATGACTCCGCCCGCGGATGCTTCGGTGCTTTTTCAGTCAGCGCCGGTGAGGCCGCCCGAGAGCGCTTTGTTGATGGCACAACGGGCACAGCCACTTTGCCGTGCTCCCTCGCAGGGTCGTGGGCGAGCTTGGATCTCCGTTCCATGCGAGGAGGATCGACCTCCATTTCCTCCTCCTCCTCACTGGAGGCGTCTTCATCCTCTTCCCCCTCGCCGTCAGATTGCCACTCCTCTTCTTCACTTTCACCTCCACTCGCCTCTCCTTCCTCAGCTTGTTCCTGCGCCCCGTTGGGCATCGAGTACATTTTAGTCGTGTCCTGGAAGACAGCAAACAAGACAAAAGTCAATCGGTTGTTCTCAAACAGACAGAATGGAAAAAACAGAATCGCAGCCGGAAATGTCAAATTGGACCTTGTCAACTTCATATGATTGGTCGAGTGGAACGACCCTCCTAGCTCCTCAGGGGTTGTCCTTCTTCCCCGTAATGCTTCCCATCCACTGCTCCAACGTGGCGTCGTTGATCTCCTCCAGGTGGATCCGAGTGGTGTCCTCAGTCCCAGAGTACATCAACATAGGATGGTCTCAAAATTGGAGCGGCTGGATGCGCCGCCGCAGGAAGACCTCCAGGAGGTCTATACCAGTCACCCCGTCATGGATGAGCTGCACAACATGCTCAACCAGCACCTTCACCTGCGCCTTCTCCTCCGGGACCACCTTCAAAGAGGCGGGCTTCTGCACTCGTTCCATGGAAAAGGGAGGGAGCCCGGTCGACTGCCCTAGCATCGGCTGGTCTTTGCAGTAAAACCAAGTCGACTGCCATCCACGGACGGAGTCGGGCAAAACCATGGTCAGAAAAGAACTTTTCCCTCTCAACTGGACCCCAAGGCCCCCACACATCTGAATCACATGTGTCCGTTCGTCACTCGGATTTGCCTTCTTCACCGTCTGGGAGCGGCAGGTGAAGATGTGCTTAAAGAGACCCTAGTGAGGCCGGCAGCCCAAGAAGCACTCACACAAAGACACATAGGCGGTGAGGTACACTATGGTGTTGGGCATGAAGTGATGGAGTTGTGCCCCAAAGAAATTCAAAAAACCCGAAAGAAAGGATGGGGCGGCAAAGAAAACCCATGGTCGACGTGGGTGGCCAGAAGAATGCACTCACGCTCCTGAGGCTGAGGCTCTGACTCCCTCCCCGGGAGCTGCGCCGACCCATGGGGGACCAGCCCACCGTTAGCCAGGTCATCGAGATCCGCCTGGCTAATTGTCGAGCGGATCCAGTCGCCCTGGATCTAGCCCGGTGGCAGGCCGGTCCTCGATGAAGAGCCACTCCGACTGGTTCCCCTCCCCTTCACCTTCGTCGTCGCTTTCTTCGCCCGCTCCAGGGCCGCCATCCTCTCCTTCACCATCGTCGCCGGCGAAACACGCATGGAGCAGCGGCGCGGAGGCAAAGGCAAAATGCAGCGGAGAAATCTGGAGAAGAGGGAGGAATGCGAGCGCACTGTTGAAAAAACCCCGTCCGGCGCTTTATATAAGGCTGCTCCCGAGTGGCTGACACGTAGGCCCGGATGATCCTGTCAAATCCCGCAACAGTCGCGCGCGCGATACGTGGCGAAAAAGGTGGCGCAGAGATCGAGGCGTCCCTGCCTTATCCCGTCTGATTGCTGCGGCTATGCCCCGTCCCGCGCACTTCCCAAAATTCGAATCCCGCAAAATCCGCGGCTTGCGGAACAACTCATCAGGCAGAAGATCCCCTCCACTCCGTCGCTCGGAGCTCTCTAGGAGAAAACTTCACTCGGCACGTATAAAGAATGGATCAAGGCGACTGAAAAAGAAGTTCATGTTGTCACCTAAAAGTTCATTGATCCAAGACAGGCCATACTCAAAGCATGAAAAATGGGTCGGAAGAATTCTCAACTCCTTCCCCACTCAAGCCTCGATCCATTCGGGGGCTAATGATGATGTTATGTACCTAGGGTAGGATCATGGACCTGTCTAAGCTACCCTACCCAAGGACATCTCTAGAAGAAACTACCTGTCAGTCGACCTAGAGGTGATCCACTCGACTGACTCTAGGACACTCGACGATGAATATAACCACTCGACCATGAAGCTAACCACTCGACGGCCAGGAGACCTAAAGTCACTCTACACGCAACGGTCTGTCATTAAGTAGCTTTAATAGTCTTCATAGCACTTTACGTGGGCGTTACCAGTAACCCCCTGTCTTAATGTACTTTAAACCCTGCATAACTGAGGGCCGGAGGGGTCTGGCAAACTCTATATAAGCCACCCCCCTCCTTAGTGTAAAGGGTTCGCACCCCTGTAATTCATACACCTATAATCCAGTCGATCGCCTCCAGGCTCCGAGACGTAGGGCTGTTACTTCCTCCGAGAAGGGCCTGAACTCGTAAATCTCTCGCGTATACAACAACTCCATAGCTAGGATCTTGCCTCTCCATACCTACCCCCCTTTCTACTGTCATACTTAGAACCACGATAGTGAACCCGGAACTTTTTAGCCTGTTTCCAATAGATGAATAGTGCATATACACCGGCTAATAAATCTAACTTAATTCCTAAAATAACTTATATGACTTAGACATGTTTTTAGCCAACCCTACACTACACGTTAGCATAGCATACTCTATATTGCATATGATTTTTGTGTATTTATTTGTTTCCTCCCCTCTTCTCCCTCGGTAGATCCCGATACCGATGTAGTCCTTGAGACCGACGGAGCTCTGGAGACTGACGACACCACTGCCAACCTTGCCTTTGCCGTAGAGCAACCAGGCAAGCAAACCCCCCGCCCCCTTGTTCATTCTGATATCGCCCATTTCTTTCCCTCTCATGCTTGCATTAGAACTGCTACTGCTTTTGAATGATCCTATTCTGATGCATAGCCTGTTTATTTTACCTGCTTTCATACCTTACCTGCTTATTCTAAACTGGTTAGTACAGGTTGGTTAGAGACCCATCAGAGACCCCAGCTTATCCCTACTGCCCCACTGGATTTTCAGAAGACTCAGACAACGAGATGGAAAACAAGGCCCCAAAACCGCACATCACCCCCCCCCCCATTTGTTGTACAACACTACTGGGATACTATCGAGTGCCGAGGGTGATACCTCGTCAGCACTTCTGATGTTAACCTTGTAGGTTGGTTCAACTGTTGTGGTCATCAAGGGTGATTCCTCCTTCACCACTCCCGATAACGACGCTATCATGCAACTCCTTAGGAGTGGACCTCGAGGGTGATTCCTCCTAGGTTCACCATGATGATTACATCAGGTGGAATTCCATCGAGGGTGATTCCTCAGGGTTCCCCCTTGGTGTTTTGGACACACGGTTACTATGGCTTTACCACATAACCATGTTACTAAAGATGGGTCAGCGCTGAGGGGTACCCGCGCAAGCATATTTGCGAGTGATGTGGAGTCGGGTTGACCTAGAAGGTGCTCGCGAGATAACTACATGGAGTGGTCGGGCATTCTTAGCCCTTGCGGAAAGACCAAGAGACCGGGCGACGGGGTCACATCGCTCGTGAGTCTCTGCTCGTTACTGCACACTACCAAGATACTAATGGTTTGGATATTTGATGCGATTAGGCCTCTGGCATTTTCGCACTAACCACCACGTGGGAATAAGTATGGGAACTCTTCATCGTATGTATCAACCGAAAGCTCAACGGATGTTAGCTATGGAGTGGCGCATGCCGGGTTGGAATGCGTAAGCACCTGCCTTATTGTAAGGAGGTAGCTAGGTCTGCTCACCGGCTGCCCACGCAACATGCAAGATTGAAAAGGGTGATGGCCCATGACCCCTTCGCATTTAGGATGTAGACCGACGTGCTGGCCTCTTTGTTGAGCCTAGGTAGGACTATGATGTGTTGATCGACCGAGGTCAGTCATGACCTGATGGTGTGTCCAGCCGGAGTTGATCGAGCGTGTTGGGTAAGTTTGTGCACCCCTGCAGGGAAGAAAACATCTATTAATAGCCTGTCCTATGGTAATGGACACTCGGAGTTGTATCCCGATCGATACAACTAGAACTGGATACTTATTACTGAGGCATGTAATGGACATGTGGCTCCGAGAATGCTTTCCCGCAGGGAGTCGGGGAAGGATCTCCGGGCGTTATTTCTACAACATGTTTGATAAATATAAACTGCTATTTTATACTCTTCTGATTTGCTGCAAGATGCTTGGAGCTGCTTGAAGATGCTAGTCTTTGATAGACTAGGCTTTCCCCTTCTCTTATGGCATTTTGCAGTTCAGTCCACATATACTACCCATTTCATTGATACCGATGCATATGTAGTGTAGATCCTTGCTTGCGAGTACTTTGGATGAGTACTCACGGTTGCTTTGCTCCCCCTTTTCCACCTCTTACCATTTCTTCTTGGATGCTGCAACCAGATGGTGGAGCCCAGGATCCAGATGCCACTTTCAACAACAACTGCTACTACACTAAGGGTGCCTACGACTACTACGTGGAGGCCGCCTCCGACCAGGAGTAGTTAGGAGGCTCCCAGGCAGTAGGCCTTGCCTTTTCAATCGATGTTCTTTTTGTGCTAGCCTTCTTAAGGCAAACTTGTTTAACTCATGTCTGTACTCAGATAATGTTGCTTCCGCTGACTCATTTGTATTCGAGCTTATGTATTCAAGCCCTCGAGGCCCCTGGCTTGCAATATAAAGCTTGTATTGTTTTGGTTTGTGTCCAGAGTTGTGTTGTGATATCATCCCATGAGTTCCTAATCTTGATCATACACATTTACGTGTATGCTTACTGTATGATTGAATTGGGGGCCTCACACTGTTGTATGTGTAAACCTCATAATTACCTTGCCCCTTTGTCTAAATGGTTTCATACTTGGAGCCATATCATGTAGATCATGCTTTGCCTTTCCTTGCGAAAGATATACTCTTGATATTCGGGTATAAACACATTTTCGCTTCTATTTGTTCTGATTAATATACTAATCATATTTTTCTTTCCATTGTTTTGTTTAACCTTTCCAGTAATCTAACTTATTTGAGAAGAGATAATTTCCTTCTTATGTAAGCGCCTTGGGTACAACTCTATCAGTAAGATGCTGTTAATACTGCTGATGACATTCCGGTAACCATCGATGGACGAGAACTTTGCCTATTGGTCTGCCTCATTTCAACATGCAGGAAAATGGTTCTCTTTGTCCCCTCGCCCTTGGTACCAATGTGGTTGACGACATAATTGACAGATTATCCTCTAACCGCCTTGCTATCATGACCGTACAAGTGTTAGCACCCTTCCTGCATTTAACCCACATGGTGGGCCCATAACCCACAGTTCCACTAGATCGAAACCTCACTCTCCTGTACATCCTTAATTCCGAAGTATCCTTTGCTCTTGATCTTGTGTGTTATCACGAGCCACCCTCCGAGAGATGATCTATTCCCAATGCTCTAAACCCCCCTTCTCACACTCTGTTCAGCTATCGATCGTTTGTACATCGCTTGAAACTTCTTGTTATACCTTCATACTTTGCTCTTGATGTGTCTTAAGTTTCAACTCGAGAGATACTTCTGTTGCATTCCCGAAATTATCCACCAAATAATCGACCTCACAAGGGTCAGTTCTCCCGAAGCTACCCCTTTACTTCCCCACTTAAATCTCGGGACGAGATTTCTTGTAGTGGAGGAGATTTGTAACAACCTAGTATTACTCTACAATAATCCCCCTCCAATGGAGGCCTTGACATCATGCTTTACTAAGCCAAAATGCCACTTGTCTAAAACCTGCTTCAAATTCAAATTCAAATACATGACAAATATTTATTTCATCTGTCATGCAAACAAAATAGTTCATCTGTCATGTTGAAACCAACATTTTTGCAGTTCCCAATTTGCCCCCAGGAATTTATTCTCTGGTCCAGCAGCATTTTAAAATGGCCTTTTCATTTTCTAAAAAAAATGCTTGAACAATTCCATTGCCTCTAAAACTTTTTATGCAACGCCATAATGTTGTTCTTGAATTGTGTGCTAGATTTCATGTTTGACTAAATTCATTTTTGTCACTCAAGTTAATATGAAATAGTAGCTAACTTAGATGCATGAAAGGAAAATAGGAAATTACTGTGCATCTGGGCCCTAGTGACCACATAGCACTTTCAGCCCAACCCACACCCCACTTTGCCCCCATCTCCAGCTACAGAAGCAGGGGTGGACATGGCGCTCATCCACCGGCGCCATTGCCTGCGAAGCACACATGTCGGCAATCTGTCGTCTCCCCCGGGGCTATAAGGCAGCCTCAACGCCCTCCTCTCTTCCTTGACGAACCCTAGATCCATCCTGACACCCCAGACCTCACATCTCTCTCTCCCTCCCTCTCTCTCTCTCTCTCTCTCCTTTATTCTTTGCTTGCTCCCGAGCAGAGAGGTCGACGCGCCCTTCCGTCAGCGTACTCCGGCGCCACCCCAAACTGCGCCATGATGTCCGGCTGCTCCGCCGTCGTCGTCCACGTCTCCTCGTCCCATTAGATGGAGCCGAGCCGCCTCATCGACAACGCTCGCCTCCGTATTCTTCCCCTATGGCCCTTGTCGAACGCCACCATCATTCGGCACCGTCGAGCCTCCCCGAGCACACTCTAGAACACCTGCAGGACAGCGGTGATCCCCCGCGTCGATCCCCTCCTCTCCCTGCTCTTTGCCTTGCTTGTAGCCGTCGAACTGCGATGAACACCACCGCTCCAGCGCCATCCTCGGCCTCCCTGAGACATCCCCGACGCCCACTTTGAGCACCACGACTGATTACCTCTTCCCCCTGCGATTTCAACACTGTAAACCACCGCCCACACCTTCCCGAGGCCACGCCGTTGCTCCCGCGTGCAAAAGCTCAACGGACGTCAGTGATTGTCGGTGGGAAACGACACCTATGGGATCACAATAATGCCTACTACGGTTGTGGGGCGCGGGGTTGTGAGAAGAGCAGGATTAACAGTCAGCACAAGGATCGTTTGCCCAGGTTCAAGCCGCGAGGATGCGTAAAACCCTAGTCCTACTTTGGTGGATGTATTGAGTGTTCTTGAGCCCTTGAACTAGCTATGGTAGCCGCGTGCTTCAAAAGAACTGAATCCCTCTCCAGTATGCCATGGGCCTCCTTTTATAGTCTAACGGGGCCGCCATAGTGGCACACAGGAGGTGGAAAGGCCTACAGTGCTACGAGCTTATCGCTCGTATTACAGGACAAGGCGCATTTAATGCGTAGCTTAGGTGTCCGCTTGCTTTATTGGGGACGAGAGAGAGGACCGTCTCGTCCGTCGCCGCTCCTACTCGCTTCGACACGCGCCCTGGCCAGCGATGCATGTGGCGCCATGTAGGCAGGCAAGCAGCTGAGGTGGCGCAGTGGTGGAGCCATCACGAAGATCTGCATGCCGCCACGCGGGCATGCGTTGAGTTGGCCTGGAAGCCGCATGTTGCCACGCAGGTGCCTACCCAGCTGGTTGGGCTGGCAGCTGCATGTGAACGGCGATGGAGACTTGGTTGGTGCGGGCCTGGCAGTGGCCCTGCTAACGCCCTTGGCAAGGGTCTTGCCGGGTGGCCCGGCAAGGGTCCTGTATTTGCACGATGTCGTCCCCGGCAAGGATCTTGCCGGGGGTCTTGTGGGTTTCTTTGGTAAGAATCTTGACGAGGATTGTTGCCTTCTAATCCTCATCTGATCTTGAATATTCTTTCTCTTCACAAACATCTGCATGCCACCATGGAGGTGCCTCCCGAGCCCTAGCCCAACGTAGTCGATGGTGTTGAAGACCGTGGGTTCGAGGGTGGCTCACTCCACTGGTGTGGGCGAGCCGCCCCGACAAGGGTCTTGCCGGGGAAACCTGCTTCGTCCATATGCTCTTTGTGGTCTCGGTCTTTGACGCTACGCTAATTGTCTTGTGCCTTCGGCTTCTCTCCAGCTTCCCTCCTTTGCCCTGCTACGTGTGGCCATGGCGGGTGGCTCCGACTGCCCGTGCACAAGTAAAGGGGTCAAAAGGAGAGCCCCTACTTTTGTACAACGACAGGAGCCCCCGGGCCTGGGCCACACATAAGCGCAACACGTTGTTGGGCCAGGCCTAGAACGGTGCGCGGGTAGGCGGGGCGGATTTCACCGTGGTAACTGTTTCATGTATTGCGCTTCCCCACGACCCGCGTTGAATGCGCGAAGTGGGGGTCGCGCGCGTGTGCATGACCAAAGCAAGCTGGCGTCATCTTGTGATGGACAGTCAAGAGGCGGCTCGCGTGTCTCCTCGAGGCCGCAGGGCCACTGCTCATTTACCGCCCTTACTCGGGAACCATCGCTCCACGCCTCCCATTGCGCCCGTCTCTTGCGCCACATTCGCTGCATGCATGATGCAAAGGGAATGACAGGCGCGCGGGATATAGGAAGTCGCGCGCGCATGGGTCGATTTCCATGCACCTTCAATTGAGCCGGGAGGGCGGTCGATGGCCCCGCCTGTTGTCACTTCAATGGGCCGGATTGGCCGAGAAGGGCAGCCGAGCCTCGCCCCTGCCCCTTAATAAAGAGGGGAGTGGGAGGAATGGCGCCTCGGAATCCTTCGTCATCCGTTTCTCCCCATTCCTGCTTTCTTCTGTCATGGTGAGGGGGCGTGACGACGCTTCATCGGTGGTGGCGAGGGTCTCAGCTAGACAACGCATCGCTCCCCCTCAAGAGCTCGTAGCGGTGGAGCCGGCCGTTAGAAGGAGGGGGAGGGGGCGATGCCGAGGCCGTCGCGGCGCTTGAGGGAGAGGAGGACGGGGCGGTAAATTAGCCTTGCCTCCGCCAGCAGCCCCTCCCCTGGTGGAGGGCCACGTCGGGGATAACCCTTATGAGTTCTTCATCAGGCTCCATTTCCGTGGGAGATGGAGCTAGATCCGCCGCAGGCGTTGTGGCTGCATATGAGGGGTAGTGGGAACAACGGCACAAGGGCCAATGTCGAGTTCCCTACCCCTCGCGTCATGTATCTTCGCCGAGGGTGGAAGACTTTTGCCCGCGTCCACAGCCTGACGGAGGGGCTCACTCTCCATTTCAAACTAATGGAGAGCGGCCTCCTCTTCGGCAAGGTCTTTGGGCACTTGGGACTCGCGTAAGGTGTTGCGTGGAGAGCTCCTCTGACGATGAAGATTCCTCCTCGAGCGAGAGTGGCGAGGAGGATAGCGGCAGCAACGACAAGGGTAGCGGGCGGCAGGATGACGGGTCCGACTAAGCGTCGGATGCCGCTCTGGGCGACACCGGCGACCCCATCATCCGTGTCGCCGTCTCCTTGAACTTCTCGGGGTCATCTCCTTGGGCGGCTGGCGCTGGGAGGCTGCGGAAGAGGAAGAGGGCGGGCGGCAAGGCCATCAAGTCGGAGTACGCGGGCACCGATGCCTTCCTCGTGTGTTGGCGTCCTGACGCCTCGTCTTCGAGCTCTTCCCCCGGTGCCGTCATCACCAGCCAGCCTTTGGACGGCCACCGAGATGTTCTCTTGGTGCTTTCTGCCGCTCGTAGCTCGTCTAGGCACCCCTTTTGCCCTTCTGCTTCCTTGTTTCATTTCCTGAGGAGAGGGACAAGAAAGGGATTACGGGCACCTTATCTCTTTTCAGTATGTAAGCCTTCGGGCCTTCGTTAAATTTAGAACTTGTAATCCCTTGCTGATGTTTTTCATTCCGTATGAACTGTACCTGTATGGGATGTTTTTAATGAAAAAGGGATGTTTGCCGGGTTTTTCGTTCATGGGTGAAACCCGCGACAAGGAGTGAATCCTTGTAACTATTTAATATAAATGTTTTTCGCCCGGCAACAGGCCCTGCCATCCCCCCACTTTGCTCAACCTTTCTCATGCCCTTGGCGGAGGTAAGGATGAAATGGGCTTAGGCTCCTAGTTCCATTTCCTTGCTGCCGCAACTACAACCAAATTCGGACCCAGGAGATAATCCTTGGGTACGGAAAAAGGGGAGCACGGTAGCCTAGAAATAAAACGAAGTTTCACATATCCCAGTCCATAACGAAATGCATGATAGAGGATAAAATACTTATCTAGATCTTCCGCACCCGACAATCTTGGCTCGCCGTGGGTGGATCCTTGTACTTGCAGCCGCCGGCAACTATGGTTTGCCGGGGTCAGGACGCTGGTCCGTTCCCTTTCTTCCAAACAGCTCGGCAGAAGTGCTTATGCGCCCTGCAAACCAAAGAGGACAGAAAAGAACAGAGAGACATGCACTTGACCTCTAAGCTAGGGGTTAGCTGCCGCCAAGCACTATCAACCCTAACCGAGGAAGATACTCGACCTAGCATGCATGCTATAACTTAGGGCGATAGTGCTTCTTTTATTTATGGTCAGGGTCTGCGCCTGGCTTTGTACAAAGGGTTACATGCCTTGCCGGCAAGGCTTGTATAAAAGGTGGCTTGCCGGGAGGCCCGGCAGCCGCGCCTTATGGGTAAAACTTGCAAAGATGCTCGATGTTATAGGAGTTGCTCACTGGAATGGCATCTTCAGTCTCCAGGCGGACTGCGCCGGGCCTGGTGACTCGTGTTACCCGATAAGGGCCTTCCCACTTTGGCATCAACTTGTTGGAATTCTTGGCCGACTGAACATGCCGAAGAACAAGGTCGCCTTCCCCAAAGCTCCGGGCATGAACCTTGCGGCTATGGTAGCAGCGCAAGGCTTGCTGGTAGCGTGCTGCTCTCACGGCCTCCCGGAGACGATCTTCCTCAAGGAGCGTTGCGTCATCTTGCCGCAATCGCTCTTGCTCAAGCTCATCATAAGCAAGCACTCGAGGTGACCCATATATGAGTTATGTGGGGAGAACTGCTTCTGCCCCATAGACCAGGGCAAAGGGTGTCTGGTCGGTGGCTCGATTTGGCGTCGTTCTGATCGACCAAAGAACCGCCGGCAACTTGTCAATCCAGCACCTTCCACTCTTGCGCAGCCTGTCAAAAGTCTTCGCTCTTAAGCCTCGCAGAACTTCAGCATTTTCTCTCTCCGCTTGGCCGTTGCTGCGTGGGTGTGCCACGGAAGCAAAACAGACCTTGCTGCCGAGATCCTTAATGAATTGCATGAAGGCATGGCTTGTGAACTGTGTGCCGTTCTCGGTGATGATCTTGTTGGGTACCCCAAAATGGCAAACTAATCCCTTGAAGAACTTGATGGCTGACTGCGCTGTCACCTTCCTCACTGCTTCCACCTCTGGACACTTTGTGAAATTGTCGATTGCAACGTACAAGTACTCAAAGCCCCCGACGGCATGAGGGAAAGGGCCCAATATGTCGAGCCCCTAGACCGAGAAGGGCCAGGAGAGAGGGATGGTTTGAATGGCCGGAACTGGTTGACGAAGCTTCTTTGAATGGAACTGGCACGCTTCACACTTGGTTACTAGTGCCGTCGCATCCTGGAGGGCAGTGGGCTAGAAGAAACCTTGCCGGAAAGCCTTGCCGGCAAGGGCCCTCGACACTATGTGGGAGCCACATATGCCTCCGTGTATCTCTGCCAACAGCTCTAGTCCTTCCTCCCGGGAGATGCACTTCAATTTCACCCCATTCGGTCTTTTTCTCTACAATACGTTGTCAATGAATTGGTACAGAGCAGACCGGCGGGCTACTCTTTCTGTCTCTTCCTGCTCCTCAGGAGGCTCTCCTTTTTGGAGGAATCAGACGGTGTGTTGCGCCCATGCCAGAGCCTGTGACTCGATGACAAGGACCAAAGGCATCTCTTCTACCACGGGAGCGGCCGTCTCTACGGCTGTGGCCTGAGGCTCTGCCGGAGTCGGTTGCCCCGCGGCAGGATCGACATTCACGGCAGCATCTTCTTGGGGAGCTCGGTGGGGAAGTACTTGCCGGGGCCTAGCTTCCTCTGCTTGTTCTGCCTGACTGATGGTTCGACAGATGGTTGAGTTAAGTGAAGCACAAAAGTACCTGGTTCCACAGGTAGCTTGAGGCCAGCATGCTTTGACAGGTAGTCGGTGACGTCGTTTTCCGTCCGAGGGACATGCTCTACTTGTATACCATCAAAGCGCTCCTCCAGTTTCCTCACCTCATCCACGTAAGCTTCCATCAACGGGCTCTGATAATCTTTGTTTATCTGCCTGACGACAAGCTACGAATCACCCCTGACGATGAGCTTTTTGACTCCGAGGTCCATCGTGATCCTGAGACCGGCAAGCAAGCCCTCGTACTCGGCGGTGTTGTTGGTTGACATCTCCCGGGGAAAGTGCATTTGGATGACATACTTGAGGTGCTCTCCGGTGGGTGCGGCAAGCAGCACACCAGCACTGGCGTCTTGCAGCGAAAAAGCCCCATCAAAGTACATGATCCAGTTGCGGCTCATTTCCTTGCCGGGGAGAGTGGTCTCCTGTACCTCTTCATCGGGCGTCGAGGTCCATTCTGCAACAAACTCCGCCTAGACTCTGCTCTGAATCATCGAGGTCTTTTGAACTTTAAACCGAAACTCGACAGCTCCAGGGCCCATTCCATGATCCTCCCCATTGCATCTGGGTTATGCAGTATCCGTTGCAACGGGAGGCGGGTGACCACGGTGATCTCGTGTGCTTGGAAGTAACGATGCAGCTTCCTCGAGGCCATAAGGAGGCCGAAGAGCAACTTTGCACACCTGAGTACCTCAACCTAGTCGCATGCAAGAGGGAGCTGACGAAGTAAACTGGGTGCTGCACCATTTTCTTCTTCTGCGCCACTTCACCTGGTCATGCGGGCCCTATCGTACTGGCGTCAGCCTCTTCCGGGGACTCAGTCTTGCCAGGACCGAGCCCTGCCAGGGAGGGTTCTGGTTGGTCATCCATTGACTCTGCCGCTGCCGCTGCCTCTTCGTAGACCTCTCTCTGCGCCACTAGTGCAGCGCTAAACACCTGATTCGTTGCCGCTAGATACATCAGCAATGGTCCTTGTGGTTTGGGTGCAACAAGCACTAGGGTAGAGGAGAGATACTTCTTCAAATCTTGCAGCGCTGCCTCGGCCTCCGGGGTCCACTCCATTGGGCCCGTTTTCTTCAAGATCTAGAAAAAGGGAAGGGCACGCTCCGCGGACTTGGAGATGAATCTGCTCATGGCGGCAACGCAGCCAGTGAGCCGACGAACATCCTTGATCCATTTGGGTGCCTCAATCTGCTTGATGGCCTTGATCTTATCTGAGTTTGCCTCAATCCCGCACTATGACACAAAGAACCCGAGAAGCTTGCCGGACGGGACACCGAAGACACACTTCTCAGGGTTCAACTTGAGGTTGATCTTGCGTAGGTTTGCAAATGTTTCCTCCAGATCTTGCACAAGTGTTACTCTATCCTTGGTTTTGACCACTATGTCATCCATATAATCTTCCATGTTTCTATGTAGCTGGGGCTCAAAATCAATTTGGACTGCTCTTGCAAAGGTTGAGCCAGCACTCTTCAACCCGAAAGGCATCCGTAAAAAAACAATACGTACCACATGGGGTGATGAATGCTGTCTTCTCCTCATCCTCTTTTGTCATGAAGATCTGGTGGTTTCCCGAGTAGGCTTCAAGGAATGATAATAGGCCACACCCAGCCGTGGAGTCAACAATCTGGTCGATGCGCGGTAATGGGAAGGGATCCTTTGGACAAGCTCTATTGATGTCTGTGTTATCAATACACAGTATCCAATTCCCATTTGCCTTGCGCACCACTACCGGGTTGGCCAACCACGTCGGATGGAGCACTCCCCTTACAAAACCTGCCGCCTCTAGTTTTCTGATCTCCTCCATGATGAACTCCTGCCTCTCCAGAGCTTGCTTCCTGACCTTCTGCTTGACGGGCCGTGCGTGAGGACAGACAACAAGATGGTGCTCAATCACTTCCCTGGGAACGTCGAGGATGTCGGAGGCTTGCCATGCAAACACATCGACATTTGCCCGCAGGAAAGTGATGAGCTCGCTTTCATATTTGCTGTCAAGGGCGGAGCTTATGGTAAAAGCTCCCCCCGTGCCGTCCTCCTTGACGGGCACCTTCTTAGTCTCTGGTGGTGTAGCTCTGGACTTCTTGCTCTTGCCGGTGGAGCTCTCTAGCACGTCCTCAATGGGAGCGCAACACCCCGAAGAGGTGCGCTTGCCGGAGTGGGTGCAAGGGGTCTCGCCGGTCTTCTTCCCTCCCGGGGCTCCGTCGGCAGGAGCGGGTGCCTTGGCGGCAGCTGCGGCAACTGCTTGCCGGTAGAGTTGGTTGGAGCAAATCAACGCGTCTTTTTTGTCGGAGGGGACGGTGATGATGTTCATTGGCCCGGGCATCTTAAGCATGTTGTAGGCGTAATGTGAAGCCGCCATGAACTTGGCTAGTGCCGAGCGGCCGAGGATCCCATTGTAGGGCAAGGGGATCTCGGCTACATCAAAGACGATCCTCTCCGTCATGTGGTCCAGCTCGCCTCCGAACGTCACAGGCAGAGTGACCTTTCCCTTCGGCTGGCTCCTCCCCAGGTTGACCCCTTGGAACGTGCCCGTCTCCTCGAGGTCTCCATCAGGGATGTGCAGCCTTTTGATCACAACAGGCGAGATCAAGTTCAGACCGGCCCCGCCATCAACCAGCATCTTAGTCACCTTGAGGTTGCAGATTGTTGGCGAAACCAACAACGGCAAGCACCCGACCGCAGTAGTGCGGTCAGGATGGTCCTCGGTGTCGAAGATGATAGGCGTGCTGCACCACTTCAGCGGCTTTCATGCGTCGAACAATGGCTCCACCGCTATGATCTCACATGCCCACTTCTTGAGGTGGCGGTGAGATGCATGCAGCGAGGCGCCACCATCGACACACATGGCTTCTGTGGCTTTCTGAAACTCGTGGTCGCCGGACTCATCGTCCTCGTCGTGATCACCATCTTCCTACTTCTTGTTGCGTCCCCGGGTGGGCCTCTCTTGCTGATTATCCTTGCCGCGGCAGCCTCCTTGGCCTCCACGCTTCTTGTCGGATCCCTCGGCACCCTCTTGGCCCTTCTCCTTGTCCCGCCGCTCATACTCGACTTTATGCTTCTCAGCAAGCAGCTCCACCTGCCGGCAGTTCTGGAGGTCATGGCCCTTGGTGTGGTGGATCTTGCAATACTGCTTGTCAGAGCCCCCTGGCTTATCGGCAGCCGCCAAGGCCCCGCAAGCGACACACCCGGCAACCTCCTTGCCGGGGTCACTCGCCTTGGGTTTCTTGGTGGCGTTGGTGTCATGGGACCCCTCAACGGCAAGCACGGCCTTGCCCTTGTGTTTCCTGTTACGGCGTCGACCCTTCTTCGCTGGGGTGGCGGTATCATCCGTGGAGTCAGTTTTCTCGCTGACGTCTTCGCCGGGTACTTCCTTCCCTCTTCAGCGTGAGTGCACTGATCGGCCAGAACATAGAGTTCGGCCACATCCCTGACGTTGTTCATCGCCAGCTCTTCACGCATCTTACGATTGTGCACATTCTGATGGAATGCGCTGATCATGGCGGCAGGATGAACGTCGAGGATGTTGTACTGCACTCGGCTAAACCTTTGGATGTACTTGCACAAGTTTTCTCCTTCCTTCTGGGGGATGATATGTAAATCACTCGCCTGACCATGAGCTTGGTGGCCTCCGGTAAAGGCGCCAACAAACTCATGACACAGATCCGCCCAAGAAGAAATGGAGTCTACTCGCAAGTGCATCAACCATGACATAACATTGGGCTTGAGTGCCAACGAAAAATAGTTGGCGAGCATCTTATCGGCGTGAGCCCCGGAAGCTTGCATCACGATGGTGTAGATGCTGAGGAACTCCGACGGGTGAGTCTTGCCATTGTACTTATGGCCAACGTCGGGCTTGAACGTGCGGTGGGAGGGCCACTGGAAGTGCCGCAGCTCACAGGTGAAGGCCGGACAACCCACCTCGTAGGGTAGGCCACCGTAGCCTCCCGGTGCTGGGTGGTCCATAGTGGGCCCTGCCCGCCTGTCCGACTGGTGGCGCGCGTCACGCTGGCGCTCGATGGTGGTTTGAGCGTCTTCATGAGCTCGCGCCCTAAGAACTTGGCGTTGGTCGCGGTGGGTTCGCGGGTCGGACGACGCTATGGAAATATCATCACGAGCGTCATCGTGATGGACCGACACCAATGGTGACCGTGGCCGCATCGCCTCCGGCCCGACCTCCATCAGCATGTGGTGGCTCGATGGAGCGACGGCCTGTGGGGCCCGCCTGCCGCAACTCGTCTTTGTTAGAGATGCCGACGAGGCTCCGGACGATGGCCCTCCATTCATCAAGCTTCTCCGCAGCGGGAGGAAAGTCGAGGAGCAGCTGTGTGCGTGCTATGGCTTCTGCTGGCGTGGGCGGCGGCAAAAGCTGTGTTGACCGCGATGCGCTTCGACTTCTAACCGCGTTAGAAGGAGCCCCATCACGGCCCCGCAGCCGTCTGCTACCTCCGCCAGCACCTTGGCGTGCATGCTGGCCCTCCTCATCATGTGAAAGGCGCATGGGACTCTTCCCAGGGTCACCAGCAGGGTAGCGCTGCTCATCCCGCACGACTTGAGAAGAGCGCACCATGGGCGCCAGTGCTGGCGTCTTGGAGGTCACCGCGCCGCCGTTCGGCGGCATGACGACGCCCCTGGAGGGCCCCGCGCCGCCTGCGGGGGGGGGACTCCATCTCTGGAGCCCACAATGCGTGGCTCGTCGCCTGGCGTACGAACGACGCTGCTCATCAGGCCTGGACTACCAGGGTGATGTGGATGTTTGCAAGCCGCGCCACGGGTTCTCTCCACGACTGGCCCACTACTGGTCCACACCGGTACTGGCAGTTCGGTCCCGGACGAACCAATCGTCGTGGTCGTCTTCTTCTTAGGAGCCATGGCGATGAAGAATTGCTAGGCCAACTACTAGACCAGATTCTCACAATTGCGCCCCCTACCTGGCACGCCAAAGATGTCGGTGGGAAACGACACCTATGGGATCACAAGAATCCCTACTACGGTTGCGGGGCACGGGGTTGTGAGAAGAGTAGGATTAACAGTCAGCACAAGGATCGTTTACTCAGGTTCGGGCCGGGAGGATGCGTAAAACTGTAGTCCTACTTTGGTGGATGTATTGAGTGTTCTTGAGCCCTTGAACTAGCTATGGTAGCTGCATGGTTCAAAAGAACCGAATCCCTCTCTAGTACGCCATGGGCCTCCTTTGATAGTCGAAAGTGGCCGCCATAGTGGCACACAGGAGGTGGAAAGGCCTATAGTGGTACGATCTGATCGCCCGTATTACAGGACAAGGCGCATTTAATGTGTAGCTTAGGTGTCCCCTTGCTTTATCAGGGATGGGAGCGAGTCCCGTCCCGTCCATCGCTCCTCCTTCTCGCTTCGACACGCGCCCTGGCCAGCGATGCATGTGGCACCATGAAGGCAGGCAAGAAGCTGAGGTGGCATGGTGGTGGAGCCATCATGAAGATCTGCATGCCTCCACGCAGGCATGCGCTGAGTTGGCCTGGAAGCCGCATGTTGCCATGTAGGTGCCTGCCCAGCTGGTTGGGCTGGTAGCTGCATGTGAACGGCGGTGGAGACCTGATTGGTGCGGGCCTGGCAGTGGCCCTGCTGACGCCCTGGGCAAGGGTCTTGCCGGGTGGCCCGGCAAGGGTCTTGCCATGGCGCGCTTTTGTCCCCGACAATGATCTTGCCGGGGGTCTTGTGCATTTCTTTGGTAAGAATATTGACGAGGATTGTTGCCTTCTAACCCTCATCTGATCTTGAATATTCTTTGTCTTCACAAAGATCTGCATGCCACCATGGAGGTGCCTCCCGAGCCCTGGCCCAACGTAGTCGATGGTGTTGAAGACTATGTGTTCGAGGGTGGCTTACTCCGCTGGTGTGGGCGAGCCGCTCCGGCAAGGGTCTTGTCGGGGAAACCTGCTTCGTCCATATGCTCTTTGTGGTCTAGGTCTTTGACGCTGCACTAATTGTCTTGTGCCTTCATCTTCTCTCTGGATCCCCTCCTTTGCCCTGCTACGTGCGGCCATGGCGCGTTGCTCCGACTGCCCGTGCACAAGTAAAGGGGTCAAAAGGAGAGCCCCTACTTTTTGTACACCGATAGCAATGGGGCGGCACGCGTCGGGTTGGACTACGTATTCACCTGCCTTATTGTAAGGAGGTAGCTAGGTCTGCTCACCAGCCGCCCACGCAACATGCAGCATTGCAAATGGCGATGCCCCATGACCCCTTCGCATTTAGGATGTAGACCGGTGTGCTGGCCTCTCAGTTGAGCCTAGGTAGGACAACGGTGCGTTGATCGGCCAAAGTCGGTCATGACCTGATGGTGTGTTCGGGTGGAGTTGATCGAGTGTGTTGGGTAAATTTGTGCACCCCTACAGGGAAGAAAGCATCTATCAATAGCCTATCCTATGGTAATGGACACTCAGAGTTGTATCCCGATCGATACAAATAGAACTGAATACTTTCTGCTGAGGCTTGTAATGCACATGTGGCTCTAAGAATGCTTTCCCGCAGGGAGTCGGGGAAGGATCTCTAGGCGTTATTTCTACAAAATGTTTGATAAATATAAACTGCTATTCTACACTGTTTTGATTGCTCCAAGATGCTTCGAGCTACTTGAAGATGCTAGTCTTTGATAGGCTAGGCTTTCCCCTTCTCTTCTAGCATTCGGCATTTCAATCCACAGATACAACCCATTTCATTTACGATGCATATGTAGTGTAGATCCTTGCTTGCGAGAACTTTGGATGAGTACTCATGTTTGCTTTGCTCCCTTTTTCCACCTCTGTCCATTTCTTCTCGGATGCTGAAACCAGATGGTGGAGCCCGGGATCCAGACGCCACTTTCAACGACGACTGATACTACACTAAGGGTGCCTACTACTACTATGTGGAGGCTGCCAATGACCAGGAGTAGTTAGGAGGCTCCCAAGCAGGAGGCCTTGCCTTTTCAATCGATGTTGTTTTTGTGCTAGCCTTCTTAAGGAAAACTTTTTTAACTCATGTCTGTACTCAGATAATGTTGCTTCCGCTCACTCGTTTATATTCAAGCTTATGTATTGGAGCCCTCGAGGACCCTGGCTTGTAATATAAAGCTTGTATTGTTTTGATTTGTGTCTAGAGTTGTGTTGTGATATCATCCCATGAGTTCCTGATCTTGATCATACACATTTGTGTGTATGATTAGTGTACGATTGAATCGGGGGCGTCACACGGATCTCCCACTCAAGGTCCAACACCTTTTTGCATAAATCTTGCTTATTTTCGTGCAAGAGACGAAAAGGGATAAACTGGATCTTAGGCCTCTTTGTTTATTGGGGAGGCCTGACTTCTTAAATTCAACGTGCATATCCCCAGGTTGGGGCAACGGAACTTCATTCTCTTCCTAGCTCGTCTCCTCCTTCCCCTCAAGATCATAGTCTTCTTCTTCCTCCGAAGTCCAGCCATATTGCTCTACATCCCCATAGACTTTGGAGTTTGTGATATAATCTGTAACGTAGCTCTCACCCTCCGAGTGTTGGGACGACATAATTTCAGGTCTGACCGGAAAACAGAGAGAAAAGGAAACAGGAGATTTCTTCGCGATGCGGAGGTCAACAGGTTCGGGAGGTATATTAAGATTTTTATCTTGGAGAACAAGCACAACGGAAGAAAAACGGAGTCCGGAAAGTACCCGGGGTGGGCACAACCCACCGGGGCGTGCCCTAGTGTATCGTGCCCACCGGGGTCACTTTCCTGGAAGTTTCTTATTTTCCTAATTTTTTAAATATTCCAAAACCGACAAAAAATATTTTTGCGGATTCTTTGGAGTCTATTTACTTACCGTATCACGCACCTCCCTTTTTTTCATGATTCTGGGGTGTTTCGGAAGGTTTCCTTTATGTGTTCTTCCAGTGTCAAAGTTTGGATGATATTGCTTTCAACATTAATGGGCATACTTGAGATATAGTGTCTTATTTGTTGCCCATTGACAACCTTTGGGTTAGTACCTTCAGCATTATTTTTTTTGATAGCTCCGGATTGATAGACCTCCTCGATGACATAGGGTCCTTCCCGTTTGTAGAGAAGTTTTCCTGCAAAGAATCTGAAACGAGAGTTGTACAAAAGAACATATTGTCCAACTTTGGACTCACACTTTTGAATTCTTTTGTCATGCCATCTTTTTAAACTTTTTCTTTGAATAACTTTACATTTTCATAATCCTGGGTTCTCCATTCATCTAATGAGCTAATATCAAATAACCTCTTTTCACCAGCAAGTTTGAAATCATAATTAAGTTCTTTAATTGCCCAGTATGCTTTATGTTCTAACTCAAGAGGCAAATGACAAGGCTTTCCATAAACCATTTTATAAGGAGACATACCCATATGATTTTTATAAGCTGTTCTATAATCCCAATTCTTCCGGGACCTATTGATAGTCTTTTGTAAGATTAGTTTTATTTCTCTATTGCTAAGTTCAACTTGACCACTAGACTGACGATGATAGGGTGATGCAATTCTATGCTTAACATCTATTAAAGGAATTATCCCTTTTTACCCTAGGTTGTGACGCAACCCATCGTTCTATCACTCCAAAATTCCGAAATAATTCTCATGAATTGTTTGTGTCATATCTTGATCAAATATGGCAAAACTTTTCATTGCCATGTTAAAAAATAATCCTCCAATAATTCTTTTCATATTCTGCGCTAAATGGCACTTTGCAAAGCAAGTGCTATTTACATTTGCCCAATTGACCCCAAACTTCTTGGAAATCTTTTACTGTCCATATAATTGCCCCATGCCAAAATTCAACTCAATTTGCTTAGTAAATATTCCTGAGCAATTTTTCGAAGTTCTTGTCTGAGGGAAGACATTGTGAAGGAAATACTAGCTAGGCATATCCAAATGAGTTGAAATTTTGCAAGGTCCTTCATATGATCCAATCATCACTCTCCACCAAATCTGAGCTCATGTAACTCATTTATGTGGGCCCAGCTCCAAATCTTAGTTTCTGGTCAGATTTTCAGTTTGTGAAGCAACCATATTTTATATTGCTTCATTTAAGCTGAAAATTTTCCAGGGAATTCTTCTATCCATATCAACTTCCTCCACCAAGTTTGGGATCAATCCATTACTCCATTTGCCCTGTGCAATTTTTCCAAAATTCTATCCAGAGAGATGCTTTGTGAAGCAAGTGCTATTTTGGTTCATCCAAATGGCATGAAAGTTTTTGGGCATCTTCATATCCTGAAATCATTGGGCCATGCCCAATTTAAGCTCAACTTGCCTCTTCATGTGAGTGCAACTTCCTAATCTCCATTTCTGGACGGTATGGCACTTTCTACAGCAACTACCCTCTAAACCCCTCCTATTAAGCTGATTTTTGGTGATCAGCATCACCTTAGTGTGTGATCATCACCAGACAAATCTATTCCTTCGTTGCCAAGTTTGTGTCCCCTCTGTACAGCACAAGCAGGTTGCTGATGATTTGTTTTTGCTCCTCCCGCCTTTCTCTTCTTTGCCCCTGAACCGACTTATTGCCTCGTTTAGACTCAGGGTATCATGGTCATTCTACTGGACATGGTCGGTTCGGCCAGAATGCGCCATGTATGCCAACTCATGCGGTGACCATGGGGTGCATCAGCCCAAAACCGTACTTTGGCACGTTATCGCCCCGGTTCTCGTCGTTTTCCTCCGCGTCTTGACATCAATCCTTGTCCTGGAGGTAGCCCGTGCTCGTATGCTCCGCCCTGCATTGCTGCCCCGCCTTATCTCGATGTGGTTTAGTCACTTTTGAGCCGCCACTAACATGTACAGCCCCTGTCCTCCATTGTTTGCAAGCTGGAGCTCGCCCGTGAGCTCTAGAAGCCTCCTCCGCACCTATATAAGAGATGCCCAAGCCCCCCGTTCCTCATCGCTCCCTCCCTCGACTCTTTTGCCCTCTGGAGTCGCCAAAACTTGCCGGAGTTCATCACTCCTCCTTGGTGGTCGCCAAAGTACGCTTGTTTCCGGCCACCACAGGCCCCCTCTAGCCTCCCTTTGTCGTCCATGACTTCCCCCTCGTCCTCGAAGCCACCGGGACCGCCTCTCCCCACCGCATCCGTCGGTGCCCTCGGCCAGAATGGAGGCGGCCGGAGCCGGCCGGCCCCTTCACTTCAACCCGCCCCTGCCTTGCTTGTTCCTCCTTTGTTTCCCTCATGAGGGAACAGAGAGAGGAAGAAGACGATCGCTGGACCTGGGCCCTACCTGTTCTCCCTGGCCCACACGTAAGTGACTCTCACCCCGGGCCCATCTGATTTAAGTGGAGACAACTTTTCCTGAAATCGCTTTCTAAGTTAGAAAGCGTACTCCGGATCTACTTCTGCTAAAAGTAAATTTTCTTATTATGAATGCATATTTCTGAAAAGGCGTTTTCATTATTTTCAGCCACTGGCCGAATCTACTGGATTGTGAACATTCACTGTTTAGTCACTTTTCTCCCTAAAAATTGAACGGCCACAACTTTTTGATCGTCACTCTGATTGAGGTGAAACCAGCGCTCACGTCTTCGTCTCGTCGAGCTATTTCTGTTGGTTGCATTTTCACTAGGTGGAACCCACCATGAAAATGACCATTTTGCCCTTGCCTCTAATCAGCCCCCTCCAAGAGGGAACCGTCCGGCATTTCGTTTCCACGGATTCACCGCACTTTTTCCCGGAGTTTCCATCACCCCTAGGCAAGGCACAACAGCTACTTGCATCATAGTCATGTAGTAACCTTGGTTTTGAACTTGAATATTTAATAAAAGTTTGCCATTATCTGCCTACCTGTTTGCTACTACTGTCATTGTTTCGGTTATGCTCGTGGATTCTTGTTCACTTTCATGCTATGTTCTGATGCATCTTGTTATCTTATACTACTTGCTAGTATCATTGTCACATGTTATGCTTGATAGTAGTAGTGCACACTGGTAGCAGTGGTGTTCTTTTTGGTGCATGTTTACCGTCTGTTATCAAGTACCCTTGCTATGCATGTTACTTTGTATCCAGTTGGTTATATGCTCACTTGGTAGTATTCTTGTTATGTTCTTGCATGATATTTATGATGCCAGTAGTCAAGTTGTGATCATGGGTAATGTTATGCTCATTAGTATGCCATGCTCATTTGGATATATGCTTCATTGTGGTTATGCTTGATGATTACGTTGCACCTCCAAGCTTATGTTGATATCATGCTCATGCATCGTAGTTGTATCATATTATTTTTTATGGCTCAGCTTATTGCATTCAAGTTTAACCAGATAATAATGAACTTGAACAACTATTGGCTGAGTCATGGTGCCACTGAAATGAGCTGACCAGTGCAACCACATTTGCCTTTATGGGAAGGACCTAACTGGGTCTATTGTCATGCCTCTCGCCGGTGCCTCCAATGAGGGAAGGTTATGGGCGCGCCCTACCCTGATCAGGTAGGCTGACATAAACCTTGTCGGCTCGTTGTTGTTGTTATGGTACCTTTTCCCTGTTTGGGACTATTTATTTTGCCACGACGGTGCTCGTTGATGCCTTTGGTAGGCATGGGGCCACCCATGACTTATCCCAAAGGGGAGTTGGTCGGAGTGGCCGGGAGAGTGTCATGGTAGTAGATCAGTTTTGTTGGAACGTCGTTGGTCCACACGTATGGGAGTGCGAGGCCATGGGTTCCGTGGTGTGGGTACAGTGTGCTAACCTTTGCAGAGTGTGTGTTTAAATTTATTGATAGCCGCACCCACGGATATGGGCCCAGTTCATTGTCAGCCACACTATGAGCCAACAATAATAATGACCTGCTTAATAACAACCCCGGTTCGATGATGAGAAGGAGAATGGTCGTGATCGAGAGAGGATCGTGGAGGTATCGTGGATACTGAAGTTGGTTGATATTTATGTGATCGCGAGATCATCATGATGGTACCATGGATACAAATGTTAGTAAGTTTATGCATGTGTTGGTTATCAGGTAACCCGAGCAGAGTAAGTTGGTGCATTATATTGTTAACCTGTTGCATGAAGTATCATCATGTTCATATGCTTATGCCATGTTAAAGTTGTATCATATCCATGTTGTTCTGCTAGTATCATGTTCATGATTGATTTTAACCTGCTAATGCCATGCTGTTGTTTGTCTTGACTGCTTTTGGTTTATTTTGAGCTTCCAAGTACATTCAATGTACCGACCTAGCGTCTCATGCCAGTTTGCAGGTCATGCCTAGATTGCTTGCTTGTTTGGTGTGGTTCCTGTGTTGGTGAGCTAGGATAAACGTGCCAGCCAGAGTCCTTGCGGATTGGAGTCCATCATCGTCGTTCGTTGTTCCGCCGCCAATAGTTCTTGCGCTGCCAATAGTTCTTCCGCTGCCAGTAGAGGTTCTGCTGCCTCGAGTTGTTATGCTGCTTGCATAGAGGAACTGTGGTTCACATAGTGTCCCCATGTCGGTATTATGCATTGTAATATTGGAGACCTTGTATTCGTATTCACCTTGTAATAGAAAGATGGTTTGTTCTATTCTAAGCAGTGCCATATTCCAGAAGACTTCATCTCGATCTCTGGGCTGGAATATGGGGTGTTTAGGTTTCTCTGAGCCGGGGTGCCACAACTATCTAGAGTTTTACTAGCATAATGGATAACATCTGGTTTCTTATCAACTCTTTGTCCTAGAACATCATGTAGCGACCAGACCTCAAACAGTATGATCTCTGTGCTCAGTGTCATCCCTGGATCAATAATGCTAACACCACACAGTACTTGGAGGATTTATAACAGAGTAGCAATCACACACTTATTACATCGAATGTCTCAAAAGAGAACTTATTGAAATAAATATGGCTTAAGGCCATCTAAAATCGATAACAGCGGAAGACTTGGAAGATAAGCGAGTCCATCAACTCCAACGGCATCACTGAGTATAGAACCACGACCTAAAAGCACCTTACTCGTCGTCTGAAAAGTCTGCAACATGAAACGTTGCAGCCTAAAAACGGGTCAGCACATGGAATATGCTGGCAATGTAACACATAGAGGATAACAATGGATTAAGCTATACTACATGCATATTTGGCTGGTGGAAAAGCTCTATGGTTACAGTTTTGCATAAAGCCATTTTTTCCCTACTGCAAAGGAATAAATTTATTTAACTATCATGGTGGTTGTTAAACATTGAGAATGGTTGACATCATTCTCAATCCCAATTAAAAGTACTCATTAAACCCAACAATATTAAATTAGAGTAACATGATGAGATTCATATGATGTCCAGGTACTAGATACTCAAAATGTCCATAACCGGGGACACAGCTAACCATGATTAGTTTGTACACTCTGCAGAGGTTTGCGCACTTTTCCCCACAAGACTCGATCGCCTCCGTTTGATTCCTCGCACTACATGATGTTTGAGAAATGGATGACCGAGACATAGTCTTTCGGAAGCACTAGCACCTTACATGTGGGTAGACCGGTACACCTACTTTCCCCTACATCTGCTAGTCTACCCGTAAGAGTTCGCATGACTTAATCAACTATGCCAGAGCCCGTAATGGCTTGTGGCTGCACACGTAAGTTTCTAGTTTGAATAATCTCATGATCCCTTTGAGCCTGGGTGGCGGTCCGAAGAAATACAGGCAAGTCCTGATAGAAACCAGGTGCCTCAATCCACCCAGATGTGTGTTTAAGTTGCCACCTTAAATAAACCATTAATTTAACAATCTCACATCTGTCATGGATACACTCACCCAATCCACATCTACTAGCATAGCATGGCATAACAAGCAAACGTAGAAGTAACTCCCAGGGGTTTGAAAATAAAACAGGTAATAGGTACTACCTCATCTACTTCCCATCCCACAATTTAATTAGATCCTAATCATGCAATTGTTTGAGGATTGGTCTAATGCATAAAAACTGGGTATGAGAAAAGGTATGATCAAAGTGTTACTTGCCTTGCTGATGATCCATGAAACCTAGAGACTCGAAGTAACAGGCGGTGCACTCCGGGTATTCTATCGCAGACAAACAAACAAACAAACATACAATAAGTACTCATCTAATGCACAAGTAAAACTCGAATAAAAGATCTAACCTGAAAAGTTCAACTTAAGAACTCCGGTCTACAAAAAGAACCAAATCAAACAAAGCAACGAAAGTCAAACGGCGAAAGAAAACAGCTTCATTTTACTAATCTGGATCTAAGTCAAATTTTACAGAAGCAAAAACTTGTTTAAGTTGATTATTCGGAAAGAGGGTTTCGAGACGAAACTCCAGGCGCTTGAATCGCCTGATTCCGATAAACGAGCTAAAAGTTATACTAAAACGAAAATCGGATCAGGAATCACGATCAGAAAAATCGCGGATTAAATCCGAGAAAAAGAAAAACGACGAACGGGTTGACGAACGAACGTTCGTTGACTAAACAGATCTGACGAGTACGTTCGTTAAAACGAACGAACGAGCGAACGCTCGCTAATTAAACTAAACCGAAAATAAAGCCGATCTAATAATAAAAAAACGAAACTAAAAAAACCGAAAATAAACTGACGGAAAACCGATCGGTTTTCTAAAAAAAACGGCACGGAAGTCGAGGC